>NW_027210040.1:0-131182 GCF_027789765.1 Dendropsophus ebraccatus
GGAATTCTCAGTACACAAGGGAAACACAGAACAACTGGTTAAAAAGTAACCACAATGGCACCAGGTAGGTGATAAGGGCCACAATATCTATTCATTCCATTAAACGGAAAAATCCGTATCCAGATCCAGCTCATCATCTGAAGTAACTGGTCAAGTGAGTGCAAGTAAGGGGTTAATCATAGTCCCCACAGGTCTGAGCCCATATACCATGTGAATGCAGCCCTCCCATGACAGAGGAAGAATGCAAGCTCTTCCTTTCCAGCAGCACATGGCTCAGCTGCTGCCCCCAGGACTTGCCAGCACCAGCACCAGCACCCAGAGCGGGGAGGGGGGATGCTTTAATGAACAAGATCTACACTGTCCGCTCACTAAACAGATCATTGATCGGTGGCCTCCAGCTGTACCAACGTGGCTACTCCACCCGCATTGTAAGCACTGGCAACCACAAACAATCATTCTGCCTACAAAATCATAAGCGCATGTTCACATTATGTATATGCCTGCAGATTTCATGCAAGAAACCCACAGGGTGTAAATCAGCGAGTTTCTCTGCATAAAATCCGCACCTAGTGCTATGGCTGTGATGCTGAGGATTATGCTGCAGCCAATGACTGGGGTCACACTGTGTATGTGTTCCCTCCATTACATTCCATTATACATCAGAAAAAGGGAAATTAACTTGTCTCAATGGGTCAGATTTTGTTTTAGATTTCCATTGAAGGCTATGATTATGATCATGGTTGTAAGCAAAGGGTGTGTGTCTGTATATAAACACACATATACATGTATTTTTATTACATGGGAAATCAGTGAAACATAACCACAAAACTCTGAAGCCTGCCAGCATGTGTGAATATACCCATAATCAGGTTATGGTAACAGAGCATGGGGGGATAAATTATACAAAAAGTATATGCAGATCACCAGGGAAACAGGCCTACATATAATCAATCCAAGTGATCAATATATCTCCTCCTGGCTGCCTATGGGTGCAGATCTGCATATAGTCAGTATTGCAGCATATTGGTGAGCACAATCTATATATATATATATATATATATATATATATATATATATATATATGCGCACCAGTGCACAGTCACATCTAGCAAGCCAGAGTACAGGGTACCAAGATTTATAGAGTGACCTCTGGGGCCCCCCCTCCCCCCAATCTCGTGCCACTTCTACTGGGGTGTTCTGCAGGGTCCCTAGTGCCCCCCCCCCCCTCTCTCTCTACCAGTGTGCCCCCTCTCTCTCTACCAGTGTGCCCCCTCTCTCTCTACCGGTGTGCCCCCCCCCACCCCACCCCACCCCACCAGTGGGCCCCCCCCCACCACCACCAGTGTGCCCCCCCCCCACCACCACCAGTGTGCCCCCCCCCCACCACCACCAGTGTGCCCCAACCCGTGTGTCTCCAGTTTCAAAACTACAACTCCCATCATGCCTGGAGAGTGGCAGCCGGAGGCACAGGTTGGGGAGCACTGGTCCCTGCTCTGCTCCCCGTCCACTCCAGGAGCGGTTATCTGCACGGAGGAGCCCCCGGGCTATGGGGTAACACCCGGTCACACATTGCGTTATTACTGTGCTCTCCTCCTGTGTCCGGCACACACACCCAGGCTGAATGGCCCCGCACTCATCCCGCCGCCCCGTCCCGCCTCTTACCTTAGTTACCGGCGGCTTGGGTCTCCGTACACAGGATAGCGCTAAGGTTCCGCCCCAGGATACGTTACCGCCTGTTATCTACCGCACAGCGAGAGTCCACCAGCAGCGGTACCGCTCAGCTCACGCGGATCTGACTATAGAGCACAACAGGCGCGATGTGTGCACTAATCCCCAACACAACACGGTTATCGCAGCTGCCGGCCCGCCCCGCCCACAACATCCTGTAACCCCGCCCACAGGCCATGTGTCCCGCCCGGCAGCTACTAATCCCATCCATGGGGTCAGCTGAGTGCAGTGGACGGAAGGCGTCCGGCATCAGACTGCTGCGCGTCTGTACAGTCACTCACTGAGCTGCACAGTACTATGAGAAAACCTACAGATTCCCCATCTACAAGTATGGGCCCCACCTGTTATGCACTGAATTCAGGTGTGTCATTGAGTCCTGTAACCACATGTGTGTACAGTCCAGCACCTCCTCAGCAGGCGGCAAATACAGACATATGTGACTGGCTCACTGAGCTACACTGTGGTGTGACCACATCACACTGGACACACACACACACACACACACACACACACACACACGTAAAGGGATGAGGTAGACTGTGTGATATATATATATATATATATATATATATATATATATATATATATATATATATATATATAATCCAAATTCTGCGCTCCCTTGGTGTCTATAGTTCTCCGGTGTCCTCCTAAGATGACCTGTAGGAGGACACAAGGGGAGCAGGGGGAGGTAAGTATAGCCTCTTTTATTGTTTTATATACATTTGCAACAACATAGATACTGTTATACAGATGATATGATGACATGAAAATAATTTAAAAAAATGGGAAATCTCTGTGCCTTGTTTGACTTGGCATGCTATATATGAGGTTATTAATGCTTGTCTGTGGAAAGTTCTGACATGAGGTCAATGGACCTGTAGCTGGACATCTGACTCGTAGCCCAATGCTGTGCAAGTGCCTTCTGATTTGTGTAGACACTGTTCAATACCCTGGGGCAGGGTAGGGAGCCTTGGCTCTCTAGCTGTTGCAAAACTACAAATTCCAGCTAAAGCTTTGGCTGTCCAAGCATGATGGGAGTTGTAGTTTTGCAACAGCTAAAGAGCCAAGGTTCCCTACCCCTGCTCTAGGATTAGATCAATATACACCTTTCTTCTAATCTGACAATCCCTCAATGTTTACCTCGGTGTACCTCTTGCTGTCATTCTAGCTCATCGTTGATCTCCCCAGCCACTGCGATTTATAACACTGAACAGTGCTGAATGATGATGCTGAAAAATGATGCCATTAACGTTACTGTTACTATCTATCTATCTATCTATCTATCTATCTATCTATCTATAAAGTAACGATGATCAGCGGCACACCAGTAACGTGAAAAACCGAAGTAATTTATTGTTCAAACTTCAGAACATTCAAAATATGCAGCACAGCAAAGCACGACGTTTCGGCGGGGTGTCCGCCATTTTCAAGTGCCACTTGAAAATGGCGGACACCCCGCCGAAACGTCGTGCTTTGCTGTGCTGCATATTTTGAATGTTCTGAAGTTTGAACAATAAATTACTTCGGTTTTTCACGTTACTGGTGTGCCGCTGATCATCGTTACTTTATTGATAGAAGTTCGTGGTCGGAACCATATCGGCTGGCACCCGCCGCGTTGTGACTTGGAGTGCCAATGAGTGCCAGCAGTGGAGACTGGATCCACATCAATAAAAGTATGAGGCTGCAGCACATGTGAACAACTTGGGGTGTTTATTGGGCAAAATAATGAACATGCTATACCTCCATTGCAGCTCCTCTCAGCTACGTCTTGCATCCTGTAACACTGCCAACGTGCAGGGGCCGGAGCAGGGCAATGCCTGCATGGGGGCCACATCACAGGAAGATGCCCCCCACCGAACAACCCTTTGTGCACCAGTGCACAAAAACACCCACATCCAATTTTGGCAGCTTGCTGAAGGACTGGAAACATTGGTGTCTTTGATCCTACCCTTCATCTGACTATAGCCGTATTAGATTATTCCCCTTATCTAGAAACATACTGACATTCACTAAAGCGTTACCTACATCTACATGGAGCAGTATTCATGGACGTTACTGGTAATAACACGTCTTAACAAGTTTAACTGGAATTTTGTCACTTGATCTCATTATTAGCTGCAGGATTTGGGGATTCAGGTCGGATCAGATTTCAGGATGTTCAGACGCTGTGGGATGCAAATTTTATCCAGAAATGGGGACAAAAAAAAACAAAAAACTTGTCCGTTTTAAAACATCAGATTCCATTGGCTTTGAGTTATGATTCACATTTTGTACATTGAAATTCTGTAAAGGTCTGCAATAGTAAAGGTCTGGTCTACGTCACTCACAAGGAACCACGGAAAGGTCACAGGTTCCTGTTTTCGGCTGCTTTCTAAAGCACGATTTGCAGACCACAAGATGAATGTCAGAAACAAGCCCACTATAGGAAACAAACTAATTCTATGCAGTATAATGTCAGCCCAAGGGAACAGTGTAACAGTGTTAAGACACCTGGCAATAAAACAAAAATAAATTTAAAAAAGCTATAACGTCACATTTCCTTGATGCAGTATCTTGCTAGTATATAAAGCTTTCTGGCGCACCTGGATTTTCCATTTTGGTAACACTCCCCCTTTTAGGACAATGAAGACCTGGCTCTGTCCTCAGCACAGGGCACCTGTTCCTTCTCCAATACTCCAATGCCAACAGAGCATGGTGCATAGATAGCCAACTGCCCAGAACGTCACTCCCTGGAAGCATCAGGCATCCCTGTAAGGTCATGGGCCGTCTGTGTTAACATTCTTTTTGGACTTCAGTGCTATTCTTGTCATTTTGTGCTCCTTCCTCTTCACAGAGTATGTGGTTTCCTCTCCACTTGTGGCTCATCAGACCAGATATTCCTCAGCTCACTTACTGGGCAATTTCATGTGCAATAGTGAACTTAGTCACATCTATTATGCACTGGGTTAGGCCATGCTTTTTATACACTGCCGCATTGGGGCGAGTTGGAAGGATATTCCCCTCCTACCTCGGAGGGCAAAGAGGACACAGCATATGTACAATGCCACCCAGCGACTATGAAATATCATGTAACCAGCCGAATACACAGAGAGCAACACTGCTTGTCCACAAGTATTAGGATAAATGGGGATGTCTGTACTAGACTGAAAGCTTGTGACATACAGTGCATACCAATATTCTGGTATTTATACCAAGATGGATCCTAAGAGGAAACCTATTATGTAAGATGCATCCCCCCACCCTGACTTAAAGGGAATCTGTCACCTGGGAAACATGTATTAAACTAAGTGCTGACATAAGTAGCAATTAGTACAATGAGACTTAACAGTAGTTGGGAAGCGGGCAGAGATGTTACAGTGTGGGGCACCTCAAGACATCGGCCATGCCTCTTTAACATTTCCCATCGGGAATGTTATGTCTCCCCTTTTCAAATCCATTCCTGGCTTTGGCTTAAAAAAAAAAAAAAAAATCTGTCAGATAATCGATTGGTGTAATAGGTAGAGATGAGTGGATTTCCCGAAGTTCGGGTTCGTATGAACCTGAACTATCGGCATCTGACTCCCACTGTCTGCCGGCTCCGTGTGGATACAGCCTAAAGAATGCCTACAAAACTGGGATACAGCCATTGGCATAGGCTGTATCCCAGTTTTCTAGGCGTTCCTTAGGCTGTATCCACCTGCTGCACGGATCTGGCAGACAGCGGGAATCAGATGCCAATAGATCAGGTTCATACGAACCCGAACTTCAGGAAATCCGCTCATCTCTAGTAATAGGGCCGTTATTGCACTAATAGCCATTTATCTATATCAGTACTTGGCTGATCATCATGTATGAGCGTTCAGAAGAACGATAAACGTAAAGGGACATTTGCATTGCCATCACCTACACAGCCAGATGTTGGTTGTATTACAGACACATGTAAGATTTATCATCACCTGCTATGGAGACAATTCAGTCAGTAGAGAATATGGGTGTTTGTAAACAGGACAAGAGGTTTATCTTATCGCTGTGTAGGATTGTTCAAAGTAAAAATAATCCATCCCCACAGCACTGGTTCCGTTACATCCCTGCTTAGGTTTTTAGGACAACCAGATTCTACAGATTTGTTTTGTAGAATGGAGCCTTGTGATTGATCAAATGTTTTTTCCAACCAATTTTTAGTTAATTGAGGTTTAGACTTTTGCTAAAGAGAATTACAACTGTGAAGAGAATATGCAACTGTTCATATACCCTGAGGGTATATGCACACTAAAGGCCCTATTCCACGGGACAATTATCGTCCATTATGGCTGATAATCGCCCCATGGAATAGAAGGCAACGGTCAGCAGACATCGTTCATGTCGGCTGATCGTTGTTGTTTGTCTTTCAACCATGTCGAAAGACAAACAACTGCGATGGCAGCGATCTGCTGCCTCCCCTCCGTAGAATAGGAGCGGCAGCAGACCACCATTATCCTCTATGGGCTGCCCGGACAATCTAGCGATCACCCGGGCAGCCCCCCGCAGCCCCTCCCGCTCGCTGCCACCACGTGTAATAATGGCGGCAGCGAGCAGGGAACGAAGAGCAAACGAGCGCTGACAGCTCATCACAGTCAGACGTGGAATAGGGCCTTAAGGGAATCACGGATAAACTTGCTGTGGATTCTGCCGCTCGTCCCTGCGCGCTCACGCTTCCCTCTCCGCCCATCCCATCAACTACATTCTATGGTCAGGCAGATTCTGCCTGACCATAAAATGGAGTCTATGGGACGAGCGGAGAGTGAAGCGGGAGTGGGCGGGGACAAGCAGCAGCTATCCGCGAGAATTCCGTAGTGTGGACATACCCTAAAAGCAACATTGAAATCTACCAGAGGACCTGCTCAATAGCTCAGTCTCCAGCCCTTATTTCTCCTCTCCTGAACAAAGTTTCTAAGCAGATTTACAACGGAATCAAATTCTGATTGATATAGAACCTGACAGAAAAGGAAAACTCTTTGCATGGTACAAAATGAAGCTGCACGGTTGCCTCCACAACATCATGTACTGATGCTTCCCTGATTCCACCCCGCTGGAGCAAAAAGGGAGGCATCAGCAAGGCAGAGGAAGGGGATTAGTACAGAGGGTACCGTTTGATAGAATTATCCACACCTATGGAGTTTATTTTAGATCCACTGTAGATATTATCCCCATTAAACTTAACTGGAAAATTCCACATCAAATCTGTGCGTCATTTGCAACAGGAATCGACTTCTTATGTGGCTGTGGATGAGACTTGGAAAATCTGGTCTCCTTGCCTGTTACCGTATTCTGATGTAAATTCTACAGGTAAAATTCTCAGCCTTCCTCTCCATTGTAGATTTACCCTATTACAGGCACGTGCATGAGCCCTTTTATCCATACAATGATATACTAGGTTAGATTTATTGATGATCAGCAATTTCCCCCCCCCCCGCCCCGCCCCCGCCCAGGTGAACATCTGCTAAATCAATAACATCTGCCACAAGATTCATCAACCAGAAGCTATTAAGTGTGCTTAAGGATTATACTACACAATCACTATAGGAGGAATTCTCAGTACACAAGGGAAACACAGAACAACTGGTTAAAAAGTAACCACAATGGCACCAGGTAGGTGATAAGGGCCACAATATCTATTCATTCCATTAAACGGAAAAATCCAGTATCCAGATCCAGCTTCATCATCTGAAGTAACTGGTCAAGTGAGTGCAGTAAGGGTTAATCATAGTCCCCACAGGTCTGAGCCCATTACCATGTGAATGCAGCCCTCCCATGACAGAGGAAGAATGCAAGCTCTTCCTTTCCAGCAGCACATGGCTCAGCTGCTGCCCCCAGGACTTGCCAGCACCAGCACCAGCACCCAGAGCGGGGGAGGGGGGAGGCTTTAATGAACAAGATCTACACTGTCCGCTCACTAACAGATCATTGATCGGTGGCCTCCAGCTGTACCAACGTGGCTACTCCACCCGCATGTAAGCACTGGCAACCACAACAATCATTCTGCCTACAAAATCATAAGCGCATGTTCACATTATGTATATGCTGCAGATTTCATGCAAGAAACCCACAGGGTGTAAATCAGCGAGTTTCTCTGCATAAAATCCGCACCTAGTGCTATGGCTGTGATGCTGAGGATTATGCTGCAGCCAATGACTGGGGTCACACTGTGTATGTGTTCCCTCCATTACATTCCATTATACATCAGAAAAAGGGAAATTAACTTGTCTCAATGGGTCAGATTTTGTTTTAGATTTCCATTGAAGGCTATGATTATGATCATGGTTGTAAGCAAAGGGTGTGTGTCTGTATATAAACACACATATACATGTATTTTTATTACATGGGAAATCAGTGAAACATAACCACAAAACTCTGAAGCCTGCCAGCATGTGTGAATATACCCATAATCAGGTTATGGTAACAGAGCATGGGGGGATAAATTATACAAAAAGTATATGCAGATCACCAGGGAAACAGGCCTACATATAATCAATCCAAGTGATCAATATATCTCCTCCTGGCTGCCTATGGGTGCAGATCTGCATATAGTCAGTATTGCAGCATATTGGTGAGCACAATCTATATATTATATATATGCACCAGTGCACAGTCACATCTAGCAAGCCAGAGTACAGGGTACCAAGATTTATAGAGTGACCTCTGGGGCCCCCCCTCCCCCCAATCTAGTGCCACTTCTACTGGGGTGTTCTGCAGGGTCCCTAGTGCCCCCCCCCCCCCTCTCTCTCTACCAGTGTGCCCCCTCTCTCTCTACCAGTGTGCCCCCTCTCTCTCTACCGGGGTGCCCCCCCCCCCCCCCACCCCACCCCACCAGTGGGCCCCACCCCCACCCCACCAGTGTGCCCCCCCCCCCACCACCACCAGTGTGCCCCCCCCCCACCACCACCAGTGTGCCCCAACCCGTGTGTCTCCAGTTTCAAAACTACAACTCCCATCATGCCTGGAGAGTGGCAGCCGGAGGCACAGGTTGGGGAGCACTGGTCCCTGCTCTGCTCCCCGTCCACTCCAGGAGCGGTTATCTGCACGGAGGAGCCCCCGGGCTATGGGGTAACACCCGGTCACACATTGCGTTATTACTGTGCTCTCCTCCTGTGTCCGGCACACACACCCAGGCTGAATGGCCCCGCACTCATCCCGCCGCCCCGTCCCGCCTCTTACCTTAGTTACCGGCGGCTTGGGTCTCCGTACACAGGATAGCGCTAAGGTTCCGCCCCAGGATACGTTACCGCCTGTTATCTACCGCACAGCGAGAGTCCACCAGCAGCGGTACCGCTCAGCTCACGCGGATCTGACTATAGAGCACAACAGGCGCGATGTGTGCACTAATCCCCAACACAACACGGTTATCGCAGCTGCCGGCCCGCCCCGCCCACAACATCCTGTAACCCCGCCCACAGGCCATGTGTCCCGCCCGGCAGCTACTAATCCCATCCATGGGGTCAGCTGAGTGCAGTGGACGGAAGGCGTCCGGCATCAGACTGCTGCGCGTCTGTACAGTCACTCACTGAGCTGCACAGTACTATGAGAAAACCTACAGATTCCCCATCTACAAGTATGGGCCCCACCTGTTATGCACTGAATTCAGGTGTGTCATTGAGTCCTGTAACCACATGTGTGTACAGTCCAGCACCTCCTCAGCAGGCGGCAAATACAGACATATGTGACTGGCTCACTGAGCTACACTGTGGTGTGACCACATCACACTGGACACACACACACACACACACACACACACACACACACGTAAAGGGATGAGGTAGACTGTGTGATATATATATATATATATATATATATATATATATATATATATATATATATATATATAATCCAAATTCTGCGCTCCCTTGGTGTCTATAGTTCTCCGGTGTCCTCCTAAGATGACCTGTAGGAGGACACAAGGGGAGCAGGGGGAGGTAAGTATAGCCTCTTTTATTGTTTTATATACATTTGCAACAACATAGATACTGTTATACAGATGATATGATGACATGAAAATAATTTAAAAAAATGGGAAATCTCTGTGCCTTGTTTGACTTGGCATGCTATATATGAGGTTATTAATGCTTGTCTGTGGAAAGTTCTGACATGAGGTCAATGGACCTGTAGCTGGACATCTGACTCGTAGCCCAATGCTGTGCAAGTGCCTTCTGATTTGTGTAGACACTGTTCAATACCCTGGGGCAGGGTAGGGAGCCTTGGCTCTCTAGCTGTTGCAAAACTACAAATTCCAGCTAAAGCTTTGGCTGTCCAAGCATGATGGGAGTTGTAGTTTTGCAACAGCTAAAGAGCCAAGGTTCCCTACCCCTGCTCTAGGATTAGATCAATATACACCTTTCTTCTAATCTGACAATCCCTCAATGTTTACCTCGGTGTACCTCTTGCTGTCATTCTAGCTCATCGTTGATCTCCCCAGCCACTGCGATTTATAACACTGAACAGTGCTGAATGATGATGCTGAAAAATGATGCCATTAACGTTACTGTTACTATCTATCTATCTATCTATCTATCTATCTATCTAGTAACGATGATCAGCGGCACACCAGTAACGTGAAAAACCGAAGTAATTTATTGTTCAAACTTCAGAACATTCAAAATATGCAGCACAGCAAAGCACGACGTTTCGGCGGGGTGTCCGCCATTTTCAAGTGGCACTTGAAAATGGCGGACACCCCGCCGAAACGTCGTGCTTTGCTGTGCTGCATATTTTGAATGTTCTGAAGTTTGAACAATAAATTACTTCGGTTTTTCACGTTACTGGTGTGCCGCTGATCATCGTTACTTTATTGATAGAAGTTCGTGGTCGGAACCATATCGGCTGGCACCCGCCGCGTTGTGACTTGGAGTGCCACTCGTTTCCATATTCTATCTATCTATCTATCTATCTATCTATCTATCTATCTATCTATCTATCTATCTATCTATCTATCTATCTATGCAATAGAATGGAGTGCACTCCCAGGCTTGGTGTATAGAGTGCCAGCAGTGGAGACTGGATCCACGTCCCCTCTTCCAATAAAAGTATGAGGCTGCAGCACATCCAAAATAGTGAACAACTTGTGGTGTTTATTGGTAAATCATCAGCAAAAAAATCAGCAACGTTTCTGTCTCATCTCGAGACCTTTCTCAAGCCAGGCTTGAGAAAGGTTGCAGATTTTTTTACTGATGATTTACCAATAAACACCACAAGTTGTTCACTATTTTGGATGTGCTGCAGCCTCATGCTTCTATCTATCTATCTATCTATCTATCTATCTATCTATCTATCTATCTATCTATCTATCAGTAATGTTAATTGCATCATTATAAATATATATATATAATGTCATATTTGCCACTTGTAGTGATTATTTCAATATTGTGTACAAAGAAAAATGTTAGCATTGAGGAATATACAGATTTATAACAACATAAATCCTACAAAAACTGTACACACCAATAAATATACTCTAAGTCCAAAGATAAATATTAATTTCCTTTATTCAAAACATATAATAGGACACACAATGTTAAAAATAGGTAAGATATGCAGAAAATGATACAGGTAAACCACAGATCACACCTGGACAGGATAATATCAGAAAAACCTGGGTAAACAACTACACTAGATATATATAAAGTGCATGTGCCAATGATATATACTAAGTACAATCACTAAGGTGTAGTCAGGGTATGTAAACATATAGAATGCCCAGCTTCCAAAGGTGCAAAATAGCAAAGTGCTCCGTATACCTATTGTCCGGTGGTCTATAGTGGCTCCCTCTCCCCAACGCACGTTTCGTGTGGCAGCTTGATCACGATTTATAACAAGCCCTCTCCCTGGGGAACTGCAGTGACTCAATGGAATGTAAGAATCCTACCAGTAAATTGGTAACAGACAGTCCCATAATTATAGAAATATGCCTCCTATTCCGCAGTTCCAAGTGACAGATACAAAGGGTTTTTAAAGTAGAATATTATTAGAATATACAGGATGGGACTTATGTTTCTAATGCGCCCTGTTGCCCACAGCATCTGATTACAATGCTGCACTATTTCTCAGAGCAGTGTTAAAAAAATGCTAAAACTGCAAAAATTTTGATTTATCTAGTTAGGCAGATTTACCTTTCAGGGTCCCAGGAAAGCTGGGTAACAAACCGCACTGAAATTTAATAGAGCAATAAATTAACCTAGATGACCCCCCCCTGCTCCAGGCAGATTAGCCTTTAACCCTTTAAGGACGGGGCCAATTTTCATTCTTGCGTTTTCGGTTTTTCCTCCTTGTGTTTAAAAGGCCATATAGTAGAGGCACTGTATCTGATGAAGAGAGCTTAGGCTCTGGAAACGCGTTGTATTTGTGCTATCTGAAATAAACGCTTCTTATTGCTTTCACCTAAAAACTATGGTCCCATGACTTTGTGAAGGCAGCACTGGTGTTTCCAAGGAGTTTGGCAATTTTTCCTTTTCCTTTCCTTTAAAAGGCCATAGCACTTGCATTTTTCAACCTAGAAACCCACATGAGCCCTTATTTTTTGCGTCACTAATTGTACTTTGCAATGACAGGCTGAATTTTTGCATAAGTATACTGTGAAACCAGAAAAAAATTCAAAGTGTGGTGAAATTGAAAAAAAAAAGGAATGCCTTTTATTTGGGGGGAATGTGTTTTTACGCCATTCGCCCTGGTAAAACTGACTTGTTATGCATGTTCCTCAAGTCATTACGATTAAAATGATAAATAACATATATAACTTTTCTTTTATCTGATAGCCGGTAAAAAATTCAAATATATACAAATATATGTCCCTTAAAATCGCTCCCTTCCCATGCTTATAACGCTTTTATACTTTGGTCTATGGGGCTGTATGAGGTGTAATTTTTTGCGCCATAATGTTTACTTTCTATCGGTACCTTGATTGCACATATACGACTTTTTGATCGCTTTTTATTACATTTTTTCTGGATTTGATGTGACCAAAAATGCGCAATTTTGCACTTTGGGATTTTTGGGCGCTTACGCCATTTACCATGTGAGATCAGTAATGTGATTAATTAATAGTTCGGGTGATTACACACGCTGCGATAGAAAACATGTTTATTTATTTATTTACTTTTATTTAAAACCTGGGAAAAGAGGGGTGATTCAGACTCTTATTAGGGGAGGGGGCTTTTTACTTATAACAATACTTTTTTTTTTTTTTTTTTTTTTTTACACATATACTAGAAGCCCCCCTGGGGGACTTCATCCATGTTTTCCACATAGCCTTAGGGCTTTATCCAAGTTCAGCAGCCCCTGCTAATCAAATGCCGAACGTTCGGGTTCGGATGGACTCGAGCATGCATCTCTAGTTTCAACCTAATGTAGCAATGTACTCTGCCGGAACTTGTGAGAATACAGAGTAAGAGGTTTACTTGTACCCGTGTATAGACTTTAGTCTGACCACCTTCTGCCCTATAGTGTTGAGTGACTCGTCCTCCTAGGGTGATACAAGCCCCTGTCGGGGTTACCTGCGTAAAGCTAAGCTCCCAAGCCTTCCTGGTTAACTGCACTGTGAGACCTTCTGGTAGCTTTGTCCTATCCAGGCTAGTTCCTTTTTTGTATCAGGATACTGCCCTGCACCTTGTAAACTGGTTCACAGCATGGGCTAGGATATTCCCAGACTCTTCTCCCTTAGTAGCGTTTAGCACTGCATAGCAGATATAGTAGGAATACTGAAAGAACTAAGTGTCTCTAGTTGCATCTGACCACTCATGTGTTCGACTCAACCAACTGAACTACACACACAACTGACTTTGGTCCCAGACAGGGGTCTACACCTCCTCCCACCAAGTTAGTACTTCCTACAGGGGATATGTTATCTACCCTGTGAGTGGTGGAAAGGAGTGTGTGCAAAAGAAAGAAAGAAAATAGGCTAGAAGTAGAGAGCATCTCCTATAGGTCAGCAAAAGCACATGGTACACACAAAACAGTAACCCATTCCTAACTTCAGCTGTGCAACACATAAGAACATACATTAAAAAACCACTGACATCTAGTGATGAAACTTTAAAGTGCACTCCATCACCACTTAAAGCGTAACTGTCATTTCAGGGTCATTTTTCTGAAAACATTAAATATCAACAGTTCAAGCGATTTTAAGAAACTCTGTAATAGGTTTTATGTACTAAAAGAGTTTCCTTCTGTACTGAAAAAGCAATCTCCCAGCCTCCCCCCTCACATCAGAAGCAGCAGGATTTCCCTCTCCATTATGTGGCTATGGAGAAGGAAGGGGCTGTTAGGAGTGACTGAGCACGGAGCAGTCCTGCAAAGCACAACACCCTGCAATCTTCTCTCAGTAAGTTCATAGATAAGCACTGACCTTTCTGACACCTGAATTTAGCGTTTTAGGTGCCCAGAGAGTCTACAAACAGCTGACCTTCATGTCACCTCTTCCTGCTCCCTCATCTCCCTCAGCCCCTCCCCCCTTTATAGGCTTACAATGGAGAGAGCAGAGCCCGTCTTCACTGGCTTCTCTGTAATGAAGACGTGTTTGCCTGATAATGCACAGATAAGAAGTCAGGGGGGGGGGGGAGGCTGGGAGATTGCTTCTTGAGTACAGAAGGAGGCTTTTTTGGCTGATAAAACCTATTACAGAGTTTCTTAAAATCACTTATACTACTGATTTCTGCAATAAAAAAAAACATGACAGTTACGCTTTAAGGAGTAAGAAGCTTTTTTGAGAGGTGCAAAGGATAGACACGAAACACTCATGGTGGGACACCACAATAACACTGCCTGTGGCCACAAGAGAAGCTGGCTGGGGCGGGGAACCAATGGCTCATCGCTCTGTCAGTGCGCTGCATTTAACTGTAAACACTTATTACTAGTACAGCACTCAGAGACCAAATGGGCCTTCCAGAAGCAGGTGGTGACATCAGCCCTACTACTGACAGCATGGATGGGTGAGTAGCTCTATTACCCACCCATCCCAATGTCACTCTCTGCGCAGTGGCTGGTGTACTGTACAGCTGCATTGGTCGCACATAGCCAAGACCGGCCATGTATGTATTGTAGACATTACACTTTTTAATGTTACAATCTAGCATGCTGCTATGCCGGAGGAAGTCCTTGCAGAGTTCAATGCTGAAGTACTGGAAAGTTTTGTTGTATTCAAAATTGCTCAGCAACAGTGAATGGTGTGGGCAGGGCTGCACGGACATTGCAGCCCTTGCCTTTAGTGTAAAATAATAGTTCAAATAGTGGTTAAATAATGTTCATACATACCTGTCCACGCTCCCTGGTATCTTCCTGGCAGTGATTGGCTAGTGGTCTGTTACTTCAGGGACCGGCTCTAAAGTTCCAGCAGCACCTGCGGGTAGAAGCCAGGGAGATACGGGGAAAGGGCAGAAGCACCAGGGAGGGTGGACAGGTATGTATGAACTTTCTTATTTTCTTTACACAGTCATCAGTTGTCGGCCATGCATCCCTATTACACATAACCATGCACAGGACCAATGATTGTTGTCATTGCTGATTGTTGTCTTTATTACACAGAGTAATAATCTGCCGAATTGGCCTGATTGGGCAGATTATGGCCCCATGTAATAGGGCCCTTATAGTATCGTGCCACCAACTTTCACCCTGCAGAAATTGTATAACTACCAATGTGCCAGTCATCTAGCAAGATATTGAAAACTATTGCAGAACTGAGAGCCGCTGACTCCCTGCCCCACCATTTACTCATGTAGGCCACCAGCCAAAGGCAAGCTGAAGACTTCAGTGGCATAACAACACAAGATTTTTCCATAAAATGAATGCAACCAAGAAGCCCTATGTAGCTAGCATACAGCCAATGGATTAAAACACGCGCAATTAATTGCCGCATTCCCGCATCATGTGACCAATATCTTGTGTGCCTACACCCAGAGAGCATATATAATGCTAGTTCTAAATCAGTGTACCCTCTTTTTCTGCATGCCTATATAGTGGTGTAAGTTGCAGTCTTCCACCTTTAAAGGGGTTAACCAGCGCTACAAAAATATGGCCACTTTCTTCCAGAGACAGCCCCACTCTTGTCTCCAGCTTGGGCGGGGTTTTGCTGCTCAGTTCCATTGAAGTGAATAGAGCTTATTTGCAAACCGCACCTGAACTGGAGACAAGAGTCTCTGAAAGAAAGTGGCCATGTTTTTGTAGCGCTGGATAACCCCTTTAATGGATGGAAACGCAAGGTGTGAAGAGAGGTTACCTCCATTGTGGGTCTTTTTTTTTTATCAGCTATAATAAATGTTTGCTTATTTTTCTCAGCACCTGTTCCTTTCTGACCTTCAGAAGCAAAGTCTGAAGTAACACAGATCACATACTTTCTCTTGCTGTTATGTATGATGTAAACATAAACCCAGCCTGAGAGGTCAGGCTCCCAGCAGTATTGTATCTCCATTGGGGTATGCCCACATGAGCAAAATAAGAGCTATTTTTGACAAGGAAATGTGCTGATTTCCACTTCGAAAACAGTGCGAAGTCCGCCCCCCCCCTTCCGTGTCAGCACAGACGCTTCTTTTTCCCCTTAGGATGTTCCCTTATAATAAATAAGAAGGATTGTCCAGTCATTATTAATAATTTAACATGCTGCTGGAGCTATGGGGAAAATAAAAAAAAATGTATACTTACCTGTCCCACTTTCCGACTACCCGTCCGGTGTCTGCTGCCATCCCCTTCTTCAGAACTTCCGTGAATGTGCTGTGCACACAGGAAATGCTCACTCAGCATAGACAGAATAGATTTGCTGAACAAAATCCATAACCAAATTTTTTTCTTTCACATTTGTTGTGGATTTTCACTTCCTTAAGGCCATATTACACGTAGCTATTATTGTTCAAAGATTTGCTATAACGATTGTTCGCTAGAGATAACTAGCCATTTTGTAGCAAATGATTCTGAAGTTATTACATTCACTGATTACTGTTATGATCGATCATTTTTACGCCGTTATATGGTCACTAATCATTCCTCAGGACAGCCCACACAACATGTTTTATCTGTGAACGACTTATTACACGAACAAATAAGCGAACGATCGGCGAACTACCAACGATAATTTTGCAACATGTTGAAAGACAAGATGGAACGATTTTTAATTCGTCGTTTCATGGTTGGGTGTTATTACACGGACTGATAATCCTTGATTTTAATTGTTTTAGCGAAGTTTTTAAACGATAATCGTTGCGTGTAATAGGGGCTTTACTGAAGTTGATGGGGAGTATCCACAAGAAATCCACAGCAGACGTCCACAGCATCCACCGCAGACATCCACAACAAATTCACAGTGTTTACACAACATTACACCGACCTGCTGAGGAATTCACATGCACAGTGCAGGTCAATTTCCATGCTCTTTTGTTAAAACCTTTTTGTTCTAATACACTGTTAAATTTCCTGCATACATATTATGCTGTGTAAAATGACCTTTAAAGGGGTATTCCCATCATAAGAAGCTATCCATATTCACAGAAGAGAGAACAATAAACTGATAAGTGGGGGGTTGTTTGGCACTGATCAGCTTATTAAAAGACATAAAAGATACAGAGATCCCATTAACATGCACATTCTATCAGTTATTCCTACAGCTGCTAATCCTAGGACCTAGGAGTATCGGCTCAATAGTTGGCTGATCACTGGGCTTATTACACAGAACGATATGTGCCTGATTTCTCAGATAATTGACCTGTTGATGCTGGGTTTACACGGAACGATAATTCGCCCAATCAAACGATTAAAGATTTTGTTTTTGGTTTGGTTTTTATAACGATCAGCGTTTAGACAGAGAAAAATCTTTAGGAGATTCGGAAGAAAAATCGTTATTGAGATCGTTTTTAAGATTGTTTAAGCCCATCTTTCACATAGGGTGAATCTTTGAAAGACTGTTTACACCAAGTGATCTGCGAATATTTAGCCAACGACGATTTAAGAACATGTTCAAAGATCAAAATGAACAATTTTTCGCTCATCGCTTGATCGTTTGCTGTGTTTACACAGAACGATTATCGCTCAAATGCGATCGTTTGAGCGAAAATTCGAACGATAATCGTTCCATGTAAACCCAGCATTAAGGCCCTTTTACACTGGCAGATTATTGTCAACAAGTGCTCATAGGTACTCTCAATTAGCTGATAACTGGCGCGTGTAATGCTGCGTTTACACGGAATGATTATTGTTCGAATTTTCGCAATAACGATCGCATTTGAGCGATAATCATTCCGTGTAAACACAGCAAACGATCAAGCGATGAGCGAAAAATCATTCATTTTGATCTTTCAACATGTTCTCAAATCGTCGTTCATCGTTCGCTAAAAATTCGCAGATCGTTTCATCTAAACAGTCTTTCAAAGATTCACCCTATGTAAAAGATGGGCTTAAGCAACTTAAAAATGATCGCATTAACGATTTTTCTTACAAATTTTCTTACTATTTTTCTAACGATTTATTTGTTTAAATGCTGATCGTTATAAAAACCAAATCGTTGCTTCAAAATCGTTAAATGACCGATTGGGCGAATTATCGCTTTCTGTAAACGTAGCATAAGGCTACCTTTACACAGAGAGATTTATCTAACAGATTTTTGAAGCCAAAGCCAGGAACAGACTATAAACAAACAACAGGTCATAAAGGAAAGATTAAGATTTCTCTTTTTTTTTTTTTTTTTAAATCCATTCCTGACTTTGGCTTCAAAAATCTGTCAGATAAATCTCTCTGTGTAAAGGCACCCTAAAAGTGTGAGAGATCAGCTGACAAGCGAGGAACTGATCACACACTGATTTCATCTTTTGTGCTGGTGTAAAAAAGCCTCATTATTGGACAGATATCTCTCTGTGTAAACAGGAGATGTGCGGCCGATAACAGTGAACAATAATAACGATGATCTGGCCGCGATTGAGCGTGCTTTGTAAATGCACTGCAAGTGAGCACCGATTTCACTGATCTGCACTCATTTGCAGCCATGGATGGAGGAATATCAGGTTGTCTTAAAGGACCCAAATAGGTCCTTTAGTTTTTGAGAATAAAAACTGCATGATGTCTATAGTATAAATAGTTAAATGTAAACTTAGAAAAAGGCATGATTAATCGCATGGCAGGGACCACAGCCGCACAAAACATCAACTCAGCCAATGAGCGGGTGTTTGCTAACTCATCGGCCGAGCGCTGGCCCTTTCACATGGGTCGCTTATTGGCTGAATTAGCGTTCCTAGGAAAAGGCCATAGGAGTTGCCCCTTCAACACTGCACCCATAGGCGCAGGCCCACAGGTGCCTTATGGCAAACATGGCCTTGCTTATAGTAAACATATTTTATGTAGTTCACTCAGTAAAGGCCCTATTACACGAAAGAATTCTTGGCCGTATTCGGCCAATATCGGCTGATAATCGCCTTGTGTAATAGAAGACAACAATCCGCCGACGTGAACAATGTCGGCTGATCGTTGTCTTTCAACATGTTCTATCTTCTATGGGCTGCCCGGACGATCTAGCGATCACCTGGGCAGCCCCCTGCAGCTCCCTGCTCTTACCCGCTCGCTGCCGGCGCATGTAATCTCCAGCATTGATAATATAATACGGTTCAGGGAAGAAAAAGAGTGCTGCACCTCACACCTATGGCTGATACTAGTACCTCTCGGCTGCATAAAAAACATCAGAATTCTGTATGTGAATTGATCAAGCCACACTGCCCCATGTACCGCGTGCAGGTATCTGATACACATGGGTCCCTACACTAAGTCCACACTGTGCCAGTCAGCGACCACCACCCCCGCAGGTGTGCACAGTCAGGGAAGGGAGGCCATGGAACGGCCCTGTAACCCCCATGCCACAGGACCAGACCCAAAAATGCCACACCAAAACCCAGGCAGCACAACCGGCGGAGGAAGCTGCCCCCAAACAGCACAAGTCTGGATAAGGTATTGCACTCACCATAGCTATCAAAGATAGAATGGGACAGACAGGAGGGATTAAAACCATGAGCACTCAGGTGTCTCCTGCTAATTGCGGTCATGTGGGTCTCACCAGGAGGAGTGCAAAACACGGAGAAAAGAGAGAAACAAAATACGGTTCAGGGAAGAAAAAGAGTGCTGCACCTCACACCTATGGCTGATACTAGTACCTCTCGGCTGCATAAAAAACATCAGAATTCTGTATGTGAATTGATCAAGCCACACTGCCCCATGTACCGCGTGCAGGTATCTGATACACATGGGTCCCTATATTCCTGGAACGTTTCTGCTTCAATGCTATGTAAGCAAAGATCACTATCATCTTAAATCTTATCTTCCATGTACAGTACTGTATTCCAGCTAATGGCACCTTTGTTCTACTACGTTGTATACATTCTGTCCTTTGTGCAGCGTTTTTTGCATTCTCTTGCTCTCCTTCCTGCTGAGACGCAGCCATTTGCAGTTTTATATCCAGGCTCATCAACAAGCCCTTATCCTAGTAATTGGAGCTAAGTCAAAGTCACACTACTAAGCACTCTTGGTGTGAACATTTTCAGTCGAGGACTGCCATCTTCTTATGAGAATAATTAGCTTTGACTAATATAAGTTGTATTATGCAACACGTCAGCCATTCACATGTTATGTAAATTATGGACATTATTAGCCGCCTGTATTGTCACCTGCCGGGAGGTTTAGCACATGACTTGCTTCACAAGTAGGTTGGAATCTGTGGAATTTGAGAAATGAATGACAATCTCTGAAATGAGGAAGTACCCCCCACCCCCCACCCAAATGGACTGTCCTATATAAGGTCATGGTTTGTCTTTTTTAGGGTACAAACACACACGGCATATACGCTGCGTATTTACTGCTGCGATACGCAGCAGATACGCAGCAGATTAGATCTAAATAACTGAACACAGCATCAAATCTGCTGCGTATCTGCTGCGTATTTGCTGCGTATAAGCTGTGTGTGTTTGTACCCTTAGGGTACAAACACACACGGCTGCAGATACGCAGCAGATACACAGCAGATTAGATCTAAATAACTGAACACAGTATCAAATCTGCTGCGTATCTGCTGCGTATCTGCTGTGTGTGTTTGTACCCTTAGGGTACAAACACACACGGCTTATACGCTGCGTATTTACTGCTGCGATATGCAGCAGATACGCAGCAGATTAGATCTAAATAACTTAACACAGTATCAAATCTGCTGCGTATCTGCTGTGTGTGTTTGTACCCTAAGGGTACAAACCCACACACCGTATATGCAGCGTATTTACTACTGCGATACGCAGCAAATACGCAGCAAATACACAGCAAATACGCAGCAGATTAGATCTAAATAACTGAACACAGCATCAAATCTTCACCTTCACATCTGCTGCGTATTTTCTGCGTATGCGGTGTGTGGGTTTATACCCTAAGGCTTGGTTCACGTCTTACATTTTAGACTCAGTTCAGGGCGTCTGTTGGTGTTTCCATTCAACAGATTCCAATGATCCCATTAACTTCTGTCCACTTTCCACTAGCACAAACAGGGGCGTAACAAAACTTTATAGGGCCAATTCTATAGTATGATCCAATTTCATATAGAGCATTGTACATATTTTCTGTGGATGTCCAGCACTGCAGAAATATTGGAATGAAATGTACAGAATTAATAACACTTGATACAGGTTGGATAGCTTTCCTTGTCCCAAAGGTGCCCGCAATCCAAATAGTAAAAAGATAATGTTTCTATCAGCCGTAGGTACATGCTACATGCCGGCCAATCTGGCTGTTGGATCTTATCTATAAATTGCTGTAAATGTGTAACAGTGTTTATTTCTTTGTTTTTGTTTTTAGAAAATGTGCGTTACCCATTTCCATATAATTCACGTTGGCCGGGATATGAAATTACATATCTATATCCATGTATGTATCAGACTAAGGCTGGGTTCACACTACGTTTGTGCAATCAATTTTTTCATCCGTTTTTGCAAAAAACGGATGGAAAAATGGATCCATTTGTGTGTCTCGGTTTTTTTCCATTGACTCCGTTATAAAAAAAGAAAGAATCAAAACCCATCAGTTTTTTTAACCTACACAAAAATAAGGTCGGCTACATTTTTGTATACGTTAAAAAAAGTATGCGTTTTGATTTTTTTTTTTTATAATGGAAGTCAACGGAAAAACGGATGCACACGAATGCATCCGTTTTTCCTTCTGTTTATTCATGTTTTTTTTTTTTTTTTGCAAAAATGAAGTAAAAACCTAGCCTAGGGGTAGCTTCACAAGTACAGGATCCGCAACAGATTTGATGATGCAGATCCAGCAGATCTGCAGCAGATTTGATGAAATAACTGAACACAGCATCAAATTTGCTGCGGATCCTGTACGATCCTGAAGCCAAAGCAAGGAACAAAGTATAAACAGAGAACAGGTCATAAAGGAAAGACTGAGATTTCTCCTCTTTTCACACAAAAATCCTTTCCTGGTTTTGGATTCAAAAATCTGTCAGATTAGATTTCTTTGTTTTTGTATTCTAACAATCATGTCCAAGAAATTTAGTACCAATTTAAGCAATGCAAGTTCCGAGGCATATAACCTACAGTAACATCACCAGAGACTAGTGATAGCTGACTTCTTTTATAAAGCTGGGCATTGATATCCTTACACTAGTCATCGCGCTACAAACCATTTACCTTGGATATATAATTGTAGTAGTAATACAACTGAGTAGTTATGAGCCAGCAGGCAAACATTTACATGTCACAAATCATTGATATTTCACATAAATTATATTTTTGGCACAAACAACCCATTTCAGGGTAATGATTGATGATTTTTCCCCCTAGAATTTTGAATCCATCTCTTTAATCTGCTGTTTCACTATTTTAAGCTTAACATGAATCTGTCAGCTGAAATTTAGATTCCATCCTGCTTACACTGTTAGATAGCTGTTCGGTCATTGAGGC
The DNA here is from genome assembly GCF_027789765.1 of Dendropsophus ebraccatus. Lineage (NCBI taxonomy): Eukaryota > Metazoa > Chordata > Amphibia > Anura > Hylidae > Dendropsophus > Dendropsophus ebraccatus. The sequence goes on from NW_027210040.1 coordinate 22,644, forward strand.
CCATGGTACCTTTCATATATCCTTTTTTTCTTTCAGAGTGTAGAAAAAAGGTAAAAGCAACCATACTCTGCTGGACCCATCGTATGGTGGATAACAATGCAGCCCACCCATCCTCATTGTATATACAATTATATACAATGAGGTCCATCAGGTTTCACCAATGTGTACATTGTCTTGGATATTGTGGCAACAGGAGAGTTGATGGAATTTGCAGTAAAATGCAAATCCAAAACAATCTGTGTCCAAAAGGAAATAAAGATTTAAAAAGTTAAATTGAATCTGTAACCCCCCCCCCCCCCCCGACCACCTACCAAGCTGATGGTACTGCTGGATAGATCTAAATGAAAGTATTCCAAACATACATTTGTTGCCTACTTCCTGTGTCTTTCTTGCAAAAACATCTGTCTTCCGGCTGTGTTTGGTATTAAAACTTAGCTCCACTGTTCACACTACACTGCAGAAGTTTCAACAATGGCCGGGATTAATATGAAACTTACATTGTGCTGCCGTCTATAGAATCCCAACCGGAGTGTACATACATAGTATACACTCTGGCGGGGATCGCTAGGGGCCACGCAAAAAAACTGATATATTAGTTTTCTGTGGCCTCTATTCATTGAATAGCGGCCACAGAGAACCTGTCAGACGCACGCTCCATTGTGTACAGCAGTGAATTTGTGTGCGCCCGCATCTGAATTCAGAAGAAATGAAGATCATCTGGCTGGTGCTGCAGTACTGGTCGGGATGATCTTCAGTAACACCGGCCAATCTGTGATTCAGCCGGGTCACAGAACAGCCGGTGTTATACATAGTGTGAACATGGTCATATACTGTTTCAGCAATAAATAAAATTTCTGTAGTGCCTCTTTACTATGGAAACCTAAGCACATACATATCAATACAAGATTTCAGATGCAATAAAAACGGTCACACACTAGACAGTACAGTCCTGTACTAAAATGATAAATAGTTTAAAAACTATATTATTATAATTAGATTTTTATAATCATACGGCTCCTAAACAATCTGATCATTGTGTATATTCCTACAACAGGAAGCTTGTTAACTTGAAGCATTAGGAGAGATTAGCAGACTACTATGGATGAAAGGCTGACATTGATCAAAGTCAAAGCTAAGCTAAACATAATATAATTATTCCAATGAGAATGTGAGATAAAGAGATAACAAATATGTAAAGGTAAAGGAGGAGGATATAAAAAAAATACCAAAAGTGACCACAACAATACAGCACTGCTCACTGTCCATTGTTTTCTCTGCAATTTTTTTACTGATCCTGAGACATCAGTTGGAAAGGTTAGGCTGGGTTTACACTACTGAAGTACAGTACATTCAGGGTCGGCCGTCTGCTATACCCACTCCAGTGCTAATAGAGGGGATGTGTGGTCTAGATTCTATTGGACTAAATAGAGCCAGTAATCTGTTTCTGTTTAATGATTGTAATCTTTTTAATATTATTAGTTTCTACATAGAGGCTGCCAGCTTGTCTGAGCTGTTTTTAACAGAATTTAGTTATATACTTTACAGCAGGGGTCTTAAACTCGCGGCCCGCGGGCCAACTGCGGCCCTCGGGACACTAGTTTGCGGCCCCCACCTCAATGGTAGCTTTCCTGTAAGTGCGGCCCTCATCAGCTGCTCAGCCGCGATTGGCTGAGCTTAACTTTATGGTCAGCCAATCACGGCTGAGCAGCTGATGACGCGGCCGAGGGGGGCCGGCATCAGGGACGGCTGCAGCTGTACTGCCGGCCTCCCGAAGACGACGGAGAGGTGGGCGGCGGTGGTGGTGGTGGGAGGGGGAGGTGTGCGGTGCAGGGGCCTACAGCCGCCTAGCAGAGCCGCCACCCCCTAGCGTCCCTGCCGCACATGCAGCTGCCTGGTCTCTGGAGGAGGAGGCCGCAGGGACTGCAAGGTGATCGCATCGCTGCAAGTCCTGGGGCTGTTCAGCAGGATCGGAGGATGCAGTGCAGACCCCAGATCCTGCTTTACAGCCCCAGGGCTTGCAGCGATGCGATCACCTCACCCTGCAGTCCCCGCGACCTCCTCCTCCAGAGATCGAGGAGCTGCATGTGCGGCTGAGAGGAGAGCGCCCGTGCTGGGGGTGAGAGGAGGGGTGTGTGCCCAGCTCCCCCCAGTCCCCTCTCAGTGACCCCCAGCTCCCCCCAGTCCCCTGTGTCACCCCCAGTCCCCTCTCAGAGACTCCCAGTCCCCTGTGTCACCCCCAGTCCCCTGTGTCACTCCCAGTCCCCTCTCAGAGACCCCCAGTCCCTTGTGTCACCCCCTGCTCCCCCCAGTCCCTTGTGTCACCCCCTGCTCCCCCCAGTCCCCTGTGTCACCCCCTGCTCCCTTCAGTCCCCTGTGTCACCCCCGGCTCCCCCCAGTCCCCTCTCAGAGACCCCCAGTCCCCTTTGTCACCCCCAGTCCCCTCTCAGAGACCCCCAGTCCCCTGTGTAACCCCCCTGCTCCCCTGAGTCCCCTGTGTCACCCCCCAGTCCCCTGTGTCACCCCCAGTCCCCTCTTAGAGACTCCCAGTCCCTTCTGTCACCCCCAGTCCCCTGTTTTACCCTCCAGCTCCCCCCAGTCCCGTGTCACCCTCCAGCTCCCCCCAGTCCCCTGTGTCACCCCCCAGCTCCCCCCAGTCCCCTGTGTCACCCCCCAGTCCCCTTCTTGTGGAAAACCTGATGCAGCCTCACCCAGACTCTACCTCCAGCGGCCCCCGGGTAAATTGAGTTTGAGACCAATGCTTTACAGCATGGATGTAGAGCAGGGGTGTCAAACTCAAATACACAGTGGGCCAAAATGAAAAACTTGGACAAAGTCACGGACCAATCTTCATATCTATTGAAGCGTGCAAGCAGCATTTCTGGCCCTTTCATAGCGGTGTTCCTGACAATTTCCCAGCGGTGTGCGTCACTCAGAGCTTTGCACTACCAAAATGATATGGTTAATTCCCACAAAAGTGCCTAACATGGTAATTCTGTAGGCAGCCCCCCACAGTAGTGCCCCACACAGTAGTCATCCCCCCACAATAGTGTCCAATACAGTAGCCAGCCCAACACAGTATTGTCCCATACAGTAGCCACCCCCGATAATTGTGTCCCATACAGTAGCCAGCACCCCCACAGCAGTGTCCCATACAGTAGCCACCCCCCATAATAGTGTCCCATACAGTAGCCAGCCCCCATAATAGTGTCCCATACAGTAGCCAGCCCCTATTATAGTGTCCCATACAGTAGCCAGCCCCCATAACAGTGTCCCATACAGTAGCCAGCACCCTCACAGCAGTGTCCTATACAGTAGTAAGCCCCCACACAGTATTGTCCCATACAGTAGCCAGCCTCTATGATAGTGTCCCATACAGTAGCCAGCCTCTATGATAGTGTCCCATACAGTAGCCAGCCCCCATAACAGTGTCCCATACAGTAGCCAGCACCCCCACAGCAGAGTCCCAAACAGTAGTAAGCCCCCCCCACAGTATTGTCCCATACAGTAGCCAGCCTCTATGATAGTGTCCCATACAGTAGCCACCCCCTATCATAGTGTCCCATACAGTAGCCAGCCCCCATAACAGTGTCCCATACAGTAGCCAGCACCCCCACAGTAGTGTCCCATACAGTAGTAAGCCCCCCCCACAGTATTGTCCCATACAGTAGCCAGCCTCTATGATAGTGTCCCATACAGTAGCCAGCCTCTATGATAGTGTCCCATACAGTAGCCAGCCTCTATGATAGTGTCCCATACAGTAGCTAGCCCCCCACAACAGTGTCTCATATGATATAATGTATGTATGTGCTTCGGGTGGTAGGCCTGTGTTTCCCCAGTACATGCACTCTTGCCTGTCAATGGTGGTCCAGTGATTTGGAGAGCTCATACTTCCTCCTGTGCTCTCCACTGCAGCCCCCCGCCCCCTACCATAATGACCACCCCTGCCCGACAACACCCCCTCCTGTGTAATCGGCAACTCCTGTTGCCTATCCAGCCTGTAATCCTGCGGCACCCCCTCCGGTGTAAGTAGTGTTGCGGCGCTGCTGGGCAATCTATGTGCGGGGCAGGGAAGGGATCTTCTCTCCTGTCTCAAATGCAGAGCGCCTGTCACCTTAGTACAGCGCCTTTCCTGCCCCACACATAGAACACCCGCCAGCGCCGCAGCACAATTTACACAGGAGGGGGGGGGGCAGAGGATTACAGGCTGGATTATACAGGAGGAGTCGGGCAGTGGTAGTCATTACAGTGGGGGGCAGGGGGTCTGCGGCGGGGGTTACCGGAGGAAGTACCAGGGGTTGTCAGGCAGTGGTGGTCATTACGAGGGGGGGGGGGGGCACCAGAGGCAGTACACGCTCCCCGAACAACCAATGATAGGGGAGAAAGCACATACGGGGCACACACAGGCCTACCATCTGCAGCACATTCATACACTATATCTGCTGCGGGCAGTAGCCCTATGTGTGCCACGGGCGGCATCCCTGTAGCTACCAAACGCAGCACCACATACAGACACCACTGACATACAGCCACTGCTGGCACACAGACAAGCATGAAGCTCAACATATCATATCACATTACAAAATTACCTGTCCTGGACCCCTCACTGATGGTAATGGCACAGTACACTTACGCGACTATGCAGTGGCGCACACAAGTTCAGGATATATCCAATCACAGTAGGAGGCAGGCAACAGTCTGGTGACGGGCTGGGCGGCTGGCCAATAGAATTTTGCTTTACATCATGCACAGGACACTAGAAAACATTGGCCGGCCAGCTTTGTAATATTCCGTCTTCCTCGGTGGGCCAAAAAAAATGGCTCCGCGGGCAAGAGTTTGACATGTCTGGTCTAAGAAACATTCCGCCACATGGAACGTCCTTAGAAACATTCCGCCACATGGAACGTCCTAAGAAACATTCCGCCACATGGAACGTCCTAAGAAACATTCCGCCACATGGAACATCCTAAGAAACATTCCGCCACATGGAACGTCCTTAGAAACATTCCGCCACATGGAACATCCTAAGAAACATTCCGATACATGAAACTTCCTAAGAAACATTCCGCCACATGGAACGTCCTAAGAAACATTCCGCCACATGGAACATCCTAAGAAACATTCCGCCACATGGAACGTCCAAAGAAAAATTCCGCCACATGGAACATCCTAAGAAACATTTCGCCACATGGAACATCCTAAGAAACATTCCGCCACATGGAGTTTCCTAAGAAACATTCCGCCACATGGAATGTCCTAATAAACATTCCGTTTCATGGAACGTCCTAAGAAACAGTCCGCCACATGGAATGTCCTAAGAAACATTCCGCCAAATGGAACATCCTAAAAAACATTCCGCCACATGGAACGTCCTAAGAAACATTCCGCCACATGGAACATCCTAAAAAACATTCCACCACATGGAACGTCCTAAGCAACATTCCGCCACATGGAACGTCCTAAGAACAATTTCGCCACATGGAACGTCCTAAGAAACCTTTTGCCACATGGAACGTCCTAAGAAACATTCCGCCACATGGAACGTCCTATGAAACATTCCGCCACATGGAACGTCCTAAGAAACATTCCGCCACATGGAACATCCTAAGAAACATTCCGCCACATGGAACGTCCTAAGAAACATTCCGCCACATGGAACGTCCTAAGAAACATTCCGCCACATGGAACTTCCTAAGAAACATTCCGCCACATGGAACGTCGTAAGAAACATTCCGCCACATGGAACGTCCTAAAAAACATTCCGTTTCATGGAACGTCCTATAAAAAAATCCGCCAAATGGAACATCCTAAAAAACATTCCGCCACAAGGAACGTCCTAGGAAACATTCCGCCACATGGAACGTCCTAAGAAACATTCCGCCACATGGAACGTCCTAAGAAACATTCCGTTTCATGGAACGTCCTATAAAACATTCCGCCAAATGGAACTTCCTAAAAAACATTCCGCCACATGGAACGTCCTGATAAACATTCCGCCACATGGAACGTCCTAAGAAACATTCCGCCACATGGAACTTCCTAAGAAACATTCAGCCACATGGAACGTCCTAAGAAACGTTCCGCCACATGGAACATCCTAAGAAACATTCCGCCACATGGAACGTCCTAAGAAACATTCCGCCACATGGAACGTCCTAAGAGACATTCCGCCACATGGAACGTCCTAAGAAACATTCCGCCACATGGAACGTCCTAAGAAACATTCCGCCACATGGAACGTCCTAAGAAACATTCCGCCACATGGAACGTCCTAAGAAACATTCCGCCACATGGAACGTCCTAAGAAACATTCCGCCACATGGAACGTCCTAAGAAACATTCCGCCACATGGAACGTCCTAAGAAACATTCCGCCACATGGAACGTCCTAAGAAACATTCCGCCACATGGAACGTCCTAAGAAACAATCCGCCACATGGAACGTCCTAAGAAACATTCTGCCACATGGAACGTCCTAATAAACATTCCGTTTCATGGAACGTCCTATAAAACATTCCGCCAAATGGAACATCCTAAAAAACATTCCGCCACATGGAACATCCTAAGAAACATTCCGCCACATGGGACGTCCTAAGAAACATTCCGCCACATGGAACGTCCTAAGAAACATTCCGCCACATGGAACATCCTAAGAAACATTCCGCCACATGGAACTTCCTAAGAAACACTCCGCCACATGGAACGTCCTAAGAAACATTCCGCCACATGGAACGTCCTAAGAAACATTCCGTTTCATGGAACGTCCTATAAAACATTCCGCCAAATGGAACTTCCTAAAAAACATTCCGCCACATGGAACGTCCTAGGAAACATTCCGCCACATGGAACGTCCTAAGAAACATTCCGCCACATGGAACGTCCTAAGAAACATTCCGTTTCATGGAACGTCCTATAAAACATTCCGCCAAATGGAACTTCCTAAAAAACATTCCGCCACATGGAACGTCCTGATAAACATTCCGCCACATGGAACGTTCTAAGAAACATTCCGCCACATGGAACTTCCTAAGAAACATTCAGCCACATGGAACGTCCTAAGAAACGTTCCGCCACATGGAACGTCCAAAGAAACATTCCGCCAAATGGAACATTCTAAAAAACATTCCGCCACATGGAACATCCTAAGAAACATTCCGCCACATGGAACTTCCTAAGAAACATTCTGCCACATGGAACGTCCTAAGAAACGTTCCGCCACATGGAACGTCCTAAGTAACATTCCGCCACATGGAACTTCCTAAGAAACATTCCGCCACATGGAACTTCCTAAGAAACATTCCGCCACATGGAACGTCCTAAGAAACATTCCGCCACATGGAACGTCCTAAAAAGCATTCCGTTTCATGGAACGTCCTATAAAACATTCCGCCAAATGGAACATCCTAAAAAACATTCCGCCACATGGAACGTCCTAGGAAACATTCCGCCACATGGAACGTCCTAAGAAACATTCCGCCACATGGAACGTCCTAAGAAACATTCCGCCAAATGGAACATCCTAAAAAACATTCCGCCACATGGAACATCCTAAGAAACATTCCGCCACATGGAACGTCCTAAGAAACATTCCGCCACATGGAACGTCCTAAGAAACATTCCGCCACATGGAACGTCCTAAGAAACATTCCGCCACATGGAACGTCCTAAGAAACATTCCGCCACATGGAACTTCCTAAGAAACATTCCGCCACATGGAACGTCCTAAGTAACATTCCGCCACATGGAACGTCCTAAGAAACATTCCGCCACATGGAACGTCCTAAGAAACATTCCGCCACATGGAACGTCCTAAGAAACATTCTGCCACATGGAACGTCCTAATAAACATTCCATTTCATTGAACGTCCTATAAAACATTCCGCCAAATGGAACATCCTAAAAAACATTCCGCCACATGGAACATCCTAAGAAACATTCCGCCACATGGAACGTCCTAAGAAACATTCCGCCACATGGAACGTCCTAAGAAACATTCCGCCACATGGAACTTCCTAAGAAACATTCCGCCACATGGAACGTCCTAAGACACATTCCGCCACATGGAACGTCCTAAGAAACATTCCGCCACATGGAACGTCCTAAGAAACATTCCGCCACATGGAACGTCCTAAGAAACATTCTGCCACATGGAACGTCCTAATAAACATTCCGTTTCATTGAACGTCCTATAAAACATTCCTCCAAATGGAACATCCTAAAAAACATTCCGCCACATGGAACATCCTAAGAAACATTCCGCCACATGGAACGTCCTAAGAAACATTCCGCCACATGGAACGTCCTAAAAAACATTCCGTTTCATGGAACGTCCTATAAAACATTCCGCCAAATGGAACATCCTAAAAAACATTCCGCCACATGGAACATCCTAAGAAACATTCCGCCACATGGAACGTCCTAAGAAACATTCCGCCACATGGAACGTCCTAAGAAACATTCCGCCACATGGAACGTCCTAAGAAACATTCCGCCACATGGAACGTCCTAAGAAACATTCCGCCACATGGAACTTCCTAAGAAACATTCCGCCACATGGAACGTCCTAAGAAACATTCCGCCACATGGAACGTCCTAAGAAACATTCCGCCACATGGAACGTCCTAAGAAACATTCCGCCAAATGGAACTTCCTAAGAAACATTCCGCCACATGGAACGTCCTAAGAAACATTCCGCCACATGGAACGTCCTAAGAAACATTCCGCCACATGGAACGTCCTAAGAAACATTCCGCCACATGGAACGTCCTAAGAAACATTCCGCCACATGGAACGTCCTAATAAACATTCCGTTTCATGGAACGTCCTATAAAACATTCCGCCAAATGGAACATCCTAAAAAACATTCCGCCACATGGAACGTCCTAAGAAACATTCCGCCAAATGGAACATCCTAAAAAACATTCCGCCACATGGAACATCCTAAGAAACATTCCGCCACATGGAACATCCTAAGAAACATTCCGCCACATGGAACGTCCTAAGAAACATTCCGCCACATGGAACGTCCTAAGAAACATTCCGCCACATGGAACTTCCTAAGAAACATTCCGCCAAATGGAACGTCCTAAGAAACATTCCGCCACATGGAACGCCCTAAGAAACATTCCGCCACATGGAACGTCCTAAGAAACATTCCGCCACATGGAACGTCCTAATAAACATTCCGCCACATGGAACGTCCTAATAAACATTCCGCCACATGGAACATCCTAAGAAACATTCCGCCACATGGAACTTCCTAAGAAACATTCCGCCACATGGAACGTCCTAAGAAACATTCCGCCACATGGAACGTCCTAAGAAACATTCCGCCACATGGAACGTCCTAATAAACATTCCGTTTCATGGAACGTCCTATAAAACATTCCGCCAAATGGAACATCCTAAAAAACATTCCGCCACATGGAACATCCTAAGAAACATTCCGCCACATGGAACGTCCTAAGAAACATTCCGCCACATGGAACGTCCTAAGAAACATTCCGCCAAATGGAACATCCTAAAAACATTCCGCCACATGGAACATCCTAAGAAACATTCCGCCACATGGAACATCCTAAGAAACATTCCGCCACATGGAACGTCCTAAGAAACATTCCGCCACATGGAACGTCCTAAGAAACATTCCGCCACATGGAACTTCCTAAGAAACATTCCGCCACAAGGAACGTCCTAAGAAACATTCCGCCACATGGAACGCCCTAAGAAACATTCCGCCACATGGAACGTCCTAAGAAACATTCCGCCACATGGAACGTCCTAATAAACATTCCGCCACATGGAACGTCCTAAGAAACATTCCGCCACATGGAACGTCCTAAGAAACATTCCGCCACATGGAACTTCCTAAGAAACATTCCGCCACATGGAACGTCCTAATAAACATTCCGTTTCATGGAACGTCCTATAAAACATTCCGCCAAATCGAACATCCTAAAAAACATTCCGCCACATGGAACATCCTAAGAAACATTCGGCCACATGGAACGTCCTAAGAAACATTCCTCCACATGGAACGTCCTAAGAAACATTCCGCCAAATGGAACACCCTAAAAAACATTCCGCCACATGGAACATCCTAAGAAACATTCCGCCACATGGAACATCCTAAGAAACATTCCGCCACATGGAACGTCCTAAGAAACATTCCGCCACATGGAACGTCCTAAGAAACATTCCGCCACATGGAACTTCCTAAGAAACATTCCGCAACAAGGAACGTCCTAAGAAACATTCCGCCACATGGAACGCCCTAAGAAACATTCCGCCACATGGAATGTCCTAAGAAACATTCCGCCACATGGAACGTCCTAATAAACATTCCGCCACATGGAACGTCCTAATAAACATTCCGCCACATGGAACGTCCTAAGAAACATTCCGCCACATGGAACTTCCTAAGAAACATTCCGCCACATGGAACGTCCTAAGAAACATTCCGCCACATGGAACGTCCTAATAAACATTCCGTTTCATGGAACGTCCTATAAAACATTCCGCCACATGGAACATCCTAAGAAACATTCCGCCACATGGAACGTCCTAAGAAACATTCCGCCACATGGAACGTCCTAAGAAACATTCCGCCACATGGAACGTCCTAAGAAACATTCCGCCACATGGAACGTCCTAAGAAACATTCCGCCACATGGAACGTCCTAAGAAACATTCCGCCACATGGAACGTCCTAAGAAACATTCCGCCACATGGAACGTCCTAAGAAACATTCCGCCACATGGAACGTCCTAAGAAACATTCCGCCACATGGAACGTCCTAAGAAACATTCCGCCACATGGAACGTCCTAAGAAACATTCCGCCACATGGAACGTCCTAATAAACATTCCGCCACATGGAACGTCCTAATAAACATTCCGCCACATGGAACGTCCTAAGAAACATTCCGCCACATGGAACGTCCTAAGAAACATTCCGCCACATGGAACGTCCTAAGAAACATTCCGCCACATGGAACGTCCTAATAAACATTCCGCCACATGGAACGTCCTAATAAACATTCCGCCACATGGAACGTCCTAAGAAACATTCCGCCACATGGAACGTCCTAAGAAACATTCCGCCACATGGAACATCCTAAGAAACATTCCGCCACATGGAACGTCCTAAGAAACATTCCGCCACATGGAACGTCCTAAGAAACATTCCGCCACATGGAACGTCCTAAGAAACATTCCGCCACATGGAACGTCCTAAGAAACATTCCGCCACATGGAACGTCCTAAGAAACATTCCGCCACATGGAACGTCCTAATAAACATTCCGCCACATGGAACGTCCTAAGAAACATTCCGCCACATGGAACTTCCTAAGAAACATTCCGCCACATGGAACGTCCTAAGAAACATTCCGCCACATGGAACGTCCTAAGAAACATTCCGCCAAATGGAACATCCTAAAAAACATTCCGCCACATGGAACGTCCTAAGAAACATTCCGCCACATGGAACGTCCTAAGAAACATTCCGCCACATGGAACGTCCTAAGAAACATTCCGCCACATGGAACGTCCTAAGAAACATTCCGCCACATGGAACGTCCTAAGAAACATTCCGCCACATGGAACGTCCTAAGAAACATTCCGCCACATGGAACTTCCTAAGAAACATTCCGCCACATGGAACGTCCTAAGAAACATTCCGCCACATGGAACGTCCTAAGAAACATTCCGCCACATGGAACGTCCTAAGAAACATTCCGCCACATGGAACGTCCTAAGAAACATTCCGCCACATGGAACGTCCTAATAAACATTCCGCCACATGGAACGTCCTATAAAACATTCCGCCACATGGAACATCCTAAGAAACATTCCGCCACATGGAACGTCCTAAGAAACATTCCGCCACATGGAACGTCCTAAGAAACATTCCGCCACATGGAACGTCCTAAGAAACATTCCGCCACATGGAACGTCCTAATAAACATTCCGCCACATGGAACATCCTAAGAAACATTCCGCCACATGGAACATCCTAAGAAACATTCCGCCACATGGAACGTCCTAAGAAACATTCCGCCACATGGAACGTCCTAAGAAACATTCCGCCACATGGAACGTCCTAAGAAACATTCCGCCACATGGAACGTCCTAAGAAACATTCCGCCACATGGAACTTCCTAAGAAACATTCCGCCACATGGAACGTCCTAAGAAACATTCCGCCACATGGAACGTCCTAAGAAACATTCCGCCACATGGAACGTCCTAAGAAACATTCCGCCACATGGAACTTCCTAAGAAACATTCCGCCACATGGAACGTCCTAAGAAACATTCCGCCACATGGAACGTCCTAAGAAACATTCCGCCACATGGAACGTCCTAAGAAACATTCCGCCACATGGAACGTCCTAAGAAACATTCTGCCACATGGAACGTCCTAATAAACATTCCGTTTCATTTAACGTCCTATAAAACATTCCGCCAAATGGAACATCCTAAAAAACATTCCGCCACATGGAACATCCTAAGAAACATTCCGCCACATGGAACGTCCTAAGAAACATTCCGCCACATGGAACGTCCTAAAAAACATTCCGTTTCATGGAACGTCCTATAAAACATTCCGCCAAATGGAACATCCTAAAAACATTCCGCCACATGGAACGTCCTAGGAAACATTCCGCCACATGAAACGTCCTAAGAAACATTCCGCCACATGGAACGTCCTAAGAAACATTCCGTTTCATGGAACGTCCTAAGAAACATTCCGCCAAATGGAACTTCCTAAAAAACATTCCGCCACATGGAACGTTCTAAGAAACATTCCGCCACATGGAACTTCCTAAGAAACATTCAGCCACATGGAACGTCCTAAGAAACGTTCCGCCACATGGAACTTCCTAAGAAACATTCCGCCAAATGGAACATCCTAAAAAACATTCCGCCACATGGAACATCCTAAGAAACATTCCGCCACATGGAACGTCCTAAGAAACATTCCGCCACATGGAACGTCCTAAGAAACATTCCGCCACATGGAACGTCCTAAGAAACATTCCGCCACATGGAACTTCCTAAGAAACATTCCGCCACATGGAACGTCCTAAGAAACATTCCGCCACATGGAACGTCCTAAGTAACATTCCGCCACATGGAACGTCCTAAGAAACATTCCGCCACATGGAACGTCCTAAGAAACATTCCGCCACATGGAACTTCCTAAGAAACATTTCGCCACATGGAACGTCCTAAGAAACATTCCGCCACATGGAACGTCCTAAGAAACATTCCGCCACATGGAACGTCCTAAGAAACATTCCGCCACATGGAACGTCCTAAGAAACATTCCGCCACATGGAACGTCCTAAGAAACATTCCGCCACATGGAACGTCCTAATAAACATTCCGCCACATGGAACGTCCTAAGAAACATTCCGCCACATGGAACTTCCTAAGAAACATTCCGCCACATGGAACGTCCTAATAAACATTCCGTTTCATGGAACGTCCTATAAAACTTTCCGCCAAATGGAACATCCTAAAACACATTCCGCCACATGGAACGTCCTAAGAAACATTCCGCCACATGGAACGTCCTAAGAAACATTCCGCCAAATGGAACATCCTAAAAAACATTCCGCCACATGGAACATCCTAAGAAACATTCCGCCACATGGAACGTCCTAAGAAACATTCCGCCACATGGAACGTCCTAAGAAACATTCCGCCACATGGAACGTCCTAAGAAACATTCCGCCACATGGAACATCCTAATAAACATTCCGTTTCATGGAACGTCCTATAAAACATTCCGCCAAATAGAACATCCTAAAAAACATTCCGCCACATGGAACATCCTAAGAAACATTCCGCCACATGGAACGTCCTAAGAAACATTCCGCCACATGGAACGTCCTAAGAAACATTCCGCCACATGGAACGTCCTAAGAAACATTCCGCCACATGGAACGTCCTAAGAAACATTCCGCCACATGGAACGTCCTAAAAACATTCCGTTTCATGGAACGTCCTATAAAACATTCCGCCAAATGGAACATCCTAAAAAACATTCCGCCACATGGAACGTCCTAAGAAACATTCCGCCACATGGAACGTCCTAAGAAACATTCCGCCAAATGGAACATCCTAAAAAACATTCCGCCACATGGAACGTCCTAAGAAACATTCCGCCACATGGAACGTCCTAAGAAACATTCCGCCACATGGAACGTCCTAATAAACATTCCGCCACATGGAACTTCCTAAGAAACATTCCGCCACATGGAACTTCCTAAGAAACATTCCGCCACATGGAACGTCCTAAGAAACATTCCGCCAAATGGAACATCCTAAAAAACATTCCGCCACATGGAACATCCTAAAAAACATTCCGCCACATGGAACGTCCTAAGAAACATTCCGCCACATGGAACGTCCTAAGAAACATTCCGCCACATGGAACGTCCTAAGAAACATTCCGCCACATGGAACGTCCTAATAAACATTCCGCCACATGGAACGTCCTAATAAACATTCCGCCACATGGAACATCCTAAGAAACATTCCGCCACATGGAACTTCCTAAGAAACATTCCGCCACATGGAACGTCCTAAGAAACATTCCGCCACATGGAACGTCCTAATAAACATTCCGTTTCATGGAACGTCCTATAAAACATTCCGCCAAATGGAACATCCTAAAAAACATTCCGCCACATGGAACGTCCTAAGAAACATTCCGCCACATGGAACGTCCTAAGAAACATTCCGCCAAATGGAACATCCTAAAAAACATTCCGCCACATGGAACATCCTAAGAAACATTCCGCCACATGGAACATCCTAAGAAACATTCCGCCACATGGAACGTCCTAAGAAACATTCCGCCACATGGAACATCCTAAAAAACATTCCGCCACATGGAACATCCTAAGAAACATTCCGCCACATGGAACGTCCTAAGAAACATTCCGCCACATGGAACGTCCTAAGAAACATTCCGCCACATGGAACTTCCTAAGAAACATTCCGCCACATGGAACGTCCTAAGAAACATTCCGCCACATGGAACGTCCTAAGAAACATTCCGCCACATGGAACGTCCTAAGAAACATTCCGCCACATGGAACGTCCTAAGAAACATTCTGCCACATGGAACGTCCTAATAAACATTCCGTTCACATGGAACGTCCTATAAAACATTCCGCCACATGGAACATCCTAAAAACATTCCGCCACATGGAACATCCTAAGAAACATTCCGCCACATGGAACGTCCTAAGAAACATTCCGCCACATGGAACGTCCTAAGAAACATTCCGCCACATGGAACGTCCTAAGAAACATTCCGCCACATGGAACGTCCTAAGAAACATTCCGCCACATGGAACGTCCTAAGTAACATTCCGCCACATGGAACGTCCTAAGAAACATTCCGCCACATGGAACGTCCTAAGAAACATTCCGCCACATGGAACGTCCTAAGAAACATTCCGCCACATGGAACGTCCTAAGAAACATTCTGCCACATGGAACTTCCTAAGAAACATTCCGCCACATGGAACGTCCTAAAAAACATTCCGCCACATGGAACGTCCTATAAAACATTCCGCCACATGGAACGTCCTAAGAAACATTCCGCCACATGGAACGTCCTAAGAAACATTCCGCCACATGGAACGTCCTAAGAAACATTCCGCCACATGGAACATCCTAAGAAACATTCCGCCACATGGAACATCCTAAGAAACATTCCGCCACATGGAACGTCCTAAGAAACATTCCGCCACATGGAACGCCCTAAGAAACATTCCGCCACATGGAACGTCCTAAGAAACATTCCGCCACATGGAACGTCCTAAGAAACATTCCGCCACATGGAACGTCCTAAGAAACATTCCGCCACATGGAACGTCCTAAGAAACATTCCGCCACATGGAACGTCCTAAGAAACATTCCGCCACATGGAACGTCCTAAGAAACATTCCGCCACATGGAACGTCCTAAGAAACATTCCGCCACATGGAACGTCCTAAGAAACATTCCGCCACATGGAACGTCCTAAGAAACATTCCGCCACATGGAACGTCCTAAGAAACATTCCGCCACATGGAACGTCCTAAGAAACATTCCGCCACATGGAACGTCCTAAGAAACATTCCGCCACATGGAACGTCCTAATAAACATTCCGCCACATGGAACGTCCTAAGAAACATTCCGCCACATGGAACGTCCTAAGAAACATTCCGCCACATGGAACGTCCTAAGAAACATTCCGCCACATGGAACGTCCTAAGAAACATTCCGCCACATGGAACGTCCTAAGAAACATTCCGCCACATGGAACGTCCTAAGAAACATTCCGCCACATGGAACATCCTAAGAAACATTCCGCCACATGGAACGTCCTAAGAAACATTCCGCCACATAGAACGTCCTAAGAAACATTCCGCCACATGGAACTTCCTAAGAAACATTCCGCCACAAGGAACGTCCTAAGAAACATTCCGCCACATGGAACGCCCTAAGAAACATTCCGCCACATGGAACGTCCTAAGAAACATTCCGCCACATGGAACGTCCTAAGAAACATTCCGCCACATGGAACGTCCTAAGAAACATTCCGCCACATGGAACGTCCTAAGAAACATTCCGCCACATGGAACGTCCTAAGAAACATTCCGCCACATGGAACGTCCTAAGAAACATTCCACCACATGGAACGTCCTAAGAAACATTCCGCCACATGGAACGTCCTAAGAAACATTCCGCCACATGGAACGTCCTAAGAAACATTCCGCCACATGGAACGTCCTAAGAAACATTCCGCCACATGGAACGTCCTAAGAAACATTCCGCCACATGGAACGTCCTAAGAAACATTCCGCCACATGGAACGTCCTAAGAAACATTCCGCCACATGGAACGTCCTAAGAAACATTCCGCCACATGGAACTTCCTAAGAAACATTCCGTCACATGGAACGTCCTAAGAAACATTCCGCCACATGGAACGTCCTAAGAAACATTCCGCCACATGGAACGTCCTAAGAAACATTCCGCCACATGGAACGTCCTAAGAAACATTCCGCCACATGGAACGTCCTAAGAAACATTCCGCCACATGGAACGTCCTAAGAAACATTCCGCCACATGGAACGTCCTAAGAAACATTCCGCCACATGGAACGTCCTAAGAAACATTCCGCCACATGGAACGTCCTAAGAAACATTCCGCCACATGGAACGTCCTAAGAAACATTCCGCCACATGGAACGTCCTAAGAAACATTCCGCCACATGGAACGTCCTAAGAAACATTCCGCCACATGGAACGTCCTAAGAAACATTCCGCCACATGGAACGTCCTAAGAAACATTCCGCCACATGGAACGTCCTAAGAAACATTCCGCCACATGGAACATCCTAAGAAACATTCCGCCACATGGAACGTCCTAAGAAACATTCCGCCACATGGAACGTCCTAAGAAACATTCCGCCACATGGAACGTCCTAAGAAACATTCCGCCACATGGAACGTCCTAAGAAACATTCCGCCACATGGAACGTCCTAAGAAACATTCCGCCACATGGAACGTCCTAATAAACATTCCGCCACATGGAACGTCCTAATAAACATTCCGCCACATGGAACGTCCTAAGAAACATTCCGCCACATGGAACGTCCTAAGAAACATTCCGCCACATGGAACGTCCTAAGAAACATTCCGCCACATGGAACGTCCTAAGAAACATTCCGCCACATGGAACGTCCTATAAAACATTCCGCCAAATGGAACATCCTAAGAAACATTCCGCCACATGGAACGTCCTAAGAAACATTCCGCCACATGGAACGTCCTAAGAAACATTCCGCCACATGGAACGTCCTAAGAAACATTCCGCCACATGGAACGTCCTAAGAAACATTCCGCCACATGGAACTTCCTAGAAACATTCCGCCACATGGAACATCCTAAGAAACATTCCGCCACATGGAACGTCCTAAGAAACATTCCGCCACATGGAACATCCTAAGAAACATTCCGCCACATGGAACGTCCTAAGAAACATTCCGCCACATGGAACGTCCTAAGAAACATTCCGCCACATGGAACGTCCTAAGAAACATTCCGCCACATGGAACGTCCTAAGAAACATTCCGCCACATGGAACGTCCTAAGAAACATTCCGCCACATGGAACGTCCTAAGAAACATTCCGCCACATGGAACGTCCTAAGAAACATTCCGCCACATGGAACGTCCTAAGAAACATTCCGCCACATGGAACGTCCTAATAAACATTCCGCCACATGGAACGTCCTAAGAAACATTCCGCCACATGGAACGTCCTAAGAAACATTCCGCCACATGGAACGTCCTAAGAAACATTCCGCCACATGGAACGTCCTAAGAAACATTCCGCCACATGGAACGTCCTAAGAAACATTCCGCCACATGGAACGTCCTAAAAACATTCCGCCACATGGAACGTCCTAAAAACATTCCGCCACATGGAACGTCCTAAGAAACATTCCGCCACATGGAACGTCCTAAGAAACATTCCGCCACATGGAACGTCCTAAGAAACATTCCGCCACATGGAACGTCCTAAGAAACATTCCGCCACATGGAACTTCCTAAGAAACATTCCGCCACATGGAACGTCCTAAGAAACATTCCGCCACATGGAACGTCCTAAGAAACATTCCGCCACATGGAACGTCCTAAGAAACATTCCGCCACATGGAACTTCCTAAGAAACATTCCGCCACATGGAACGTCCTAAGAAACATTCCGCCACATGGAACGTCCTAAGAAACATTCCGCCACATGGAACGTCCTAAGAAACATTCCGCCACATGGAACAGTCCTAAGAAACATTCCGCCACATGGAACTTCCTAAGAAACATTCCGCCACATGGAACTTCCTAAGAAACATTCCGTCACATGGAACGTCCTAAGAAACATTCCGCCACATGGAACGTCCTAAGAAACATTCCGCCACATGGAACGTCCTAAGAAACATTCCGCCACATGGAACGTCCTAAGAAACATTCCGCCACATGGAACGTCCTAAGAAACATTCTGCCACATGGAACGTCCTAATAAACATTCCGCCACATGGAACGTCCTAAGAAACATTCCGCCACATGGAACATCCTAAGAAACATTCCGCCACATGGAACGTCCTAAGAAACATTCCGCCACATGGAACGTCCTAAGAAACATTCCGCCACATGGAACTTCCTAAGAAACATTCCGCCACATGGAACGTCCTAAGAAACATTCCGCCACATGGAACGTCCTAAGAAACATTCCGCCACATGGAACGTCCTAAGAAACATTCCGCCACATGGAACGTCCTAAGAAACATTCCGCCACATGGAACGTCCTAAGAAACATTCCGCCACATGGAACGTCCTAAGAAACATTCCGCCACATGGAACGTCCTAAGAAACATTCCGCCACATGGAACGTCCTAAGAAACATTCCGCCACATGGAACGTCCTAAAAACATTCCGCCACATGGAACGTCCTAAAAACATTCCGCCACATGGAACGTCCTAATAAACATTCCGCCACATGGAACATCCTAAGAAACATTCCGCCACATGGAAAGTCCTAAGAAACATTCCGCCACATGGAACGTCCTAAGAAACATTCCGCCACATGGAACGTCCTAAGAAACATTCCGCCACATGGAACGTCCTAAGAAACATTCCGCCACATGGAACATCCTATAGAAAACATTCCGCCACATGGAACGATCCTAAGAAACATTCCGCCACATGGAACAGTCCTAAAAACATTCCGCCACATGGAACGTCCTAAGAAACATTCCGCCACATGGAACGTCCTAAGAAAACATTCCGCCACATGGAACGTCCTAAGAAACATTCCGCCACATGGAACGTCCTAAGAAACATTCCGCCACATGGAACATCCTAAAAAACATTCCGCCACATGGAACGTCCTATAGAAACATTCCGCCACATGGAACGTCCTAAGAAACATTCCGCCACATGGAACGTCCTAAGAAACATTCCGCCACATGGAACGTCCTAAGAAACATTCCGCCACATGGAACGTCCTAAGAAACATTCCGCCACATGGAACGTCCTAAGAAACATTCCGCCACATGGAACGTCCTAAGAAACATTCCGCCACATGGAAGGTCCTAAGAAACATTCCGCCACATGGAACGTCCTAAGAAACATTCCGCCACATGGAACATTCCTAAGAAAACATTCCGCCACATGGAACGTCCTAAGAAACATTCCGCCACATGGAACATTCCTAAGAAACATTCCGCCACATGGAACAGTCCTAAGAAACATTTCCGCCACATGGAACGTCCTAAGAAACAATTCCGCCACATGGAACGTCCTAAGAAACATTCCGCCACATGGAACGTCCTATAGAAACATTCCGCCACATGGAACGTCCTAAGAAACATTCCGCCACATGGAACTTCCTAAGAAACATTTCCGCCACATGGAACGTCCTAAGTAACATTCCGCCACATGGAACGTCCTAAGAAACATTCCGCCACATGGAACGTCCTAAGAAACATTCCGCCACATGGAACTTCCTAAAAACATTCCATCCACATGGAACGTCCTAAGAAACATTCCGCCACATGGAACGTCCTAAGAAACATTCCGCCACATGGAACGTCCTAAGAAACATTCCGCCACATGGAACGTCCTAAGAAACATTCCGCCACATGGAACGTCCTAAGAAACATTCCGCCACATGGAACGTCCTAAGAAACATTCCGCCACATGGAACGTCCTAAGAAACATTCCGCCACATGGAACGTCCTAAGAAACATTCCGCCACATGGAACGTCCTAAGAAACATTCCGCCACATGGAACGTCCTAAGAAACATTCCGCCACATGGAACGTCCTAAGAAACATTCCGCCACATGGAACGTCCTAAGAAACATTCCGCCACATGGAACGTCCTAAGAAACATTCCGCCACATGGAACGTCCTAAGAAACATTCCGCCACATGGAACGTCCTAAGAAACATTCCGCCACATGGAACGTCCTAAGAAACATTCCGCCACATGGAACGTCCTAAGAAACATTCCGCCACATGGAACGTCCTAAGAAACATTCCGCCACATGGAACGTCCTAAGAAACATTCCGCCACATGGAACGTCCTAAGAAACATTCCGCCACATGGAACGTCCTAAGAAACATTCCGCCACATGGAACGTCCTAAGAAACATTCCGCCACATGGAACGTCCTAAGAAACATTCCGCCACATGGAACGTCCTAAGAAACATTCCGCCACATGGAACGTCCTAAGAAACATTCCGCCACATGGAACGTCCTAAGAAACATTCCGCCACATGGAACGTCCTAAGAAACATTCCGCCACATGGAACGTCCTAAGAAACATTCCGCCACATGGAACGTCCTAAGAAACATTCCGCCACATGGAACGTCCTAAGAAACATTCCGCCACATGGAACGTCCTAAGAAACATTCCGCCACATGGAACGTCCTAAGAAACATTCCGCCACATGGAACGTCCTAAGAAACATTCCGCCACATGGAACGTCCTAAGAAACATTCCGCCACATGGAACGTCCTAAGAAACATTCCGCCACATGGAACGTCCTAAGAAACATTCCGCCACATGGAACGTCCTAAGAAACATTCCGCCACATGGAACGTCCTAAGAAACATTCCGCCACATGGAACGTCCTAAGAAACATTCCGCCACATGGAACGTCCTAAGAAACATTCCGCCACATGGAACGTCCTAAGAAACATTCCGCCACATGGAACGTCCTAAGAAACATTCCGCCACATGGAACGTCCTAAGAAACATTCCGCCACATGGAACGTCCTAAGAAACATTCCGCCACATGGAACGTCCTAAGAAACATTCCGCCACATGGAACGTCCTAAGAAACATTCCGCCACATGGAACGTCCTAAGAAACATTCCGCCACATGGAACGTCCTAAGAAACATTCCGCCACATGGAACGTCCTAAGAAACATTCCGCCACATGGAACGTCCTAAGAAACATTCCGCCACATGGAACGTCCTAAGAAACATTCCGCCACATGGAACGTCCTAAGAAACATTCCGCCACATGGAACGTCCTAAGAAACATTCCGCCACATGGAACGTCCTAAGAAACATTCCGCCACATGGAACGTCCTAAGAAACATTCCGCCACATGGAACGTCCTAAGAAACATTCCGCCACATGGAACGTCCTAAGAAACATTCCGCCACATGGAACGTCCTAAGAAACATTCCGCCACATGGAACGTCCTAAGAAACATTCCGCCACATGGAACGTCCTAAGAAACATTCCGCCACATGGAACGTCCTAAGAAACATTCCGCCACATGGAACGTCCTAAGAAACATTCCGCCACATGGAACGTCCTAAGAAACATTCCGCCACATGGAACGTCCTAAGAAACATTCCGCCACATGGAACGTCCTAAGAAACATTCCGCCACATGGAACGTCCTAAGAAACATTCCGCCACATGGAACGTCCTAAGAAACATTCCGCCACATGGAACGTCCTAAGAAACATTCCGCCACATGGAACGTCCTAAGAAACATTCCGCCACATGGAACGTCCTAAGAAACATTCCGCCACATGGAACGTCCTAAGAAACATTCCGCCACATGGAACGTCCTAAGAAACATTCCGCCACATGGAACGTCCTAAGAAACATTCCGCCACATGGAACGTCCTAAGAAACATTCCGCCACATGGAACGTCCTAAGAAACATTCCGCCACATGGAACGTCCTAAGAAACATTCCGCCACATGGAACGTCCTAAGAAACATTCCGCCACATGGAACGTCCTAAGAAACATTCCGCCACATGGAACGTCCTAAGAAACATTCCGCCACATGGAACGTCCTAAGAAACATTCCGCCACATGGAACGTCCTAAGAAACATTCCGCCACATGGAACGTCCTAAGAAACATTCCGCCACATGGAACGTCCTAAGAAACATTCCGCCACATGGAACGTCCTAAGAAACATTCCGCCACATGGAACGTCCTAAGAAACATTCCGCCACATGGAACGTCCTAAGAAACATTCCGCCACATGGAACGTCCTAAGAAACATTCCGCCACATGGAACGTCCTAAGAAACATTCCGCCACATGGAACGTCCTAAGAAACATTCCGCCACATGGAACGTCCTAAGAAACATTCCGCCACATGGAACGTCCTAAGAAACATTCCGCCACATGGAACGTCCTAAGAAACATTCCGCCACATGGAACGTCCTAAGAAACATTCCGCCACATGGAACGTCCTAAGAAACATTCCGCCACATGGAACGTCCTAAGAAACATTCCGCCACATGGAACGTCCTAAGAAACATTCCGCCACATGGAACGTCCTAAGAAACATTCCGCCACATGGAACGTCCTAAGAAACATTCCGCCACATGGAACGTCCTAAGAAACATTCCGCCACATGGAACGTCCTAAGAAACATTCCGCCACATGGAACGTCCTAAGAAACATTCCGCCACATGGAACGTCCTAAGAAACATTCCGCCACATGGAACGTCCTAAGAAACATTCCGCCACATGGAACGTCCTAAGAAACATTCCGCCACATGGAACGTCCTAAGAAACATTCCGCCACATGGAACGTCCTAAGAAACATTCCGCCACATGGAACGTCCTAAGAAACATTCCGCCACATGGAACGTCCTAAGAAACATTCCGCCACATGGAACGTCCTAAGAAACATTCCGCCACATGGAACGTCCTAAGAAACATTCCGCCACATGGAACGTCCTAAGAAACATTCCGCCACATGGAACGTCCTAAGAAACATTCCGCCACATGGAACGTCCTAAGAAACATTCCGCCACATGGAACGTCCTAAGAAACATTCCGCCACATGGAACGTCCTAAGAAACATTCCGCCACATGGAACGTCCTAAGAAACATTCCGCCACATGGAACGTCCTAAGAAACATTCCGCCACATGGAACGTCCTAAGAAACATTCCGCCACATGGAACGTCCTAAGAAACATTCCGCCACATGGAACGTCCTAAGAAACATTCCGCCACATGGAACGTCCTAAGAAACATTCCGCCACATGGAACGTCCTAAGAAACATTCCGCCACATGGAACGTCCTAAGAAACATTCCGCCACATGGAACGTCCTAAGAAACATTCCGCCACATGGAACGTCCTAAGAAACATTCCGCCACATGGAACGTCCTAAGAAACATTCCGCCACATGGAACGTCCTAAGAAACATTCCGCCACATGGAACGTCCTAAGAAACATTCCGCCACATGGAACGTCCTAAGAAACATTCCGCCACATGGAACGTCCTAAGAAACATTCCGCCACATGGAACGTCCTAAGAAACATTCCGCCACATGGAACGTCCTAAGAAACATTCCGCCACATGGAACGTCCTAAGAAACATTCCGCCACATGGAACGTCCTAAGAAACATTCCGCCACATGGAACGTCCTAAGAAACATTCCGCCACATGGAACGTCCTAAGAAACATTCCGCCACATGGAACGTCCTAAGAAACATTCCGCCACATGGAACGTCCTAAGAAACATTCCGCCACATGGAACGTCCTAAGAAACATTCCGCCACATGGAACGTCCTAAGAAACATTCCGCCACATGGAACGTCCTAAGAAACATTCCGCCACATGGAACGTCCTAAGAAACATTCCGCCACATGGAACGTCCTAAGAAACATTCCGCCACATGGAACGTCCTAAGAAACATTCCGCCACATGGAACGTCCTAAGAAACATTCCGCCACATGGAACGTCCTAAGAAACATTCCGCCACATGGAACGTCCTAAGAAACATTCCGCCACATGGAACGTCCTAAGAAACATTCCGCCACATGGAACGTCCTAAGAAACATTCCGCCACATGGAACGTCCTAAGAAACATTCCGCCACATGGAACGTCCTAAGAAACATTCCGCCACATGGAACGTCCTAAGAAACATTCCGCCACATGGAACGTCCTAAGAAACATTCCGCCACATGGAACGTCCTAAGAAACATTCCGCCACATGGAACGTCCTAAGAAACATTCCGCCACATGGAACGTCCTAAGAAACATTCCGCCACATGGAACGTCCTAAGAAACATTCCGCCACATGGAACGTCCTAAGAAACATTCCGCCACATGGAACGTCCTAAGAAACATTCCGCCACATGGAACGTCCTAAGAAACATTCCGCCACATGGAACGTCCTAAGAAACATTCCGCCACATGGAACGTCCTAAGAAACATTCCGCCACATGGAACGTCCTAAGAAACATTCCGCCACATGGAACGTCCTAAGAAACATTCCGCCACATGGAACGTCCTAAGAAACATTCCGCCACATGGAACGTCCTAAGAAACATTCCGCCACATGGAACGTCCTAAGAAACATTCCGCCACATGGAACGTCCTAAGAAACATTCCGCCACATGGAACGTCCTAAGAAACATTCCGCCACATGGAACGTCCTAAGAAACATTCCGCCACATGGAACGTCCTAAGAAACATTCCGCCACATGGAACGTCCTAAGAAACATTCCGCCACATGGAACGTCCTAAGAAACATTCCGCCACATGGAACGTCCTAAGAAACATTCCGCCACATGGAACGTCCTAAGAAACATTCCGCCACATGGAACGTCCTAAGAAACATTCCGCCACATGGAACGTCCTAAGAAACATTCCGCCACATGGAACGTCCTAAGAAACATTCCGCCACATGGAACGTCCTAAGAAACATTCCGCCACATGGAACGTCCTAAGAAACATTCCGCCACATGGAACGTCCTAAGAAACATTCCGCCACATGGAACGTCCTAAGAAACATTCCGCCACATGGAACGTCCTAAGAAACATTCCGCCACATGGAACGTCCTAAGAAACATTCCGCCACATGGAACGTCCTAAGAAACATTCCGCCACATGGAACGTCCTAAGAAACATTCCGCCACATGGAACGTCCTAAGAAACATTCCGCCACATGGAACGTCCTAAGAAACATTCCGCCACATGGAACGTCCTAAGAAACATTCCGCCACATGGAACGTCCTAAGAAACATTCCGCCACATGGAACGTCCTAAGAAACATTCCGCCACATGGAACGTCCTAAGAAACATTCCGCCACATGGAACGTCCTAAGAAACATTCCGCCACATGGAACGTCCTAAGAAACATTCCGCCACATGGAACGTCCTAAGAAACATTCCGCCACATGGAACGTCCTAAGAAACATTCCGCCACATGGAACGTCCTAAGAAACATTCCGCCACATGGAACGTCCTAAGAAACATTCCGCCACATGGAACGTCCTAAGAAACATTCCGCCACATGGAACGTCCTAAGAAACATTCCGCCACATGGAACGTCCTAAGAAACATTCCGCCACATGGAACGTCCTAAGAAACATTCCGCCACATGGAACGTCCTAAGAAACATTCCGCCACATGGAACGTCCTAAGAAACATTCCGCCACATGGAACGTCCTAAGAAACATTCCGCCACATGGAACGTCCTAAGAAACATTCCGCCACATGGAACGTCCTAAGAAACATTCCGCCACATGGAACGTCCTAAGAAACATTCCGCCACATGGAACGTCCTAAGAAACATTCCGCCACATGGAACGTCCTAAGAAACATTCCGCCACATGGAACGTCCTAAGAAACATTCCGCCACATGGAACGTCCTAAGAAACATTCCGCCACATGGAACGTCCTAAGAAACATTCCGCCACATGGAACGTCCTAAGAAACATTCCGCCACATGGAACGTCCTAAGAAACATTCCGCCACATGGAACGTCCTAAGAAACATTCCGCCACATGGAACGTCCTAAGAAACATTCCGCCACATGGAACGTCCTAAGAAACATTCCGCCACATGGAACGTCCTAAGAAACATTCCGCCACATGGAACGTCCTAAGAAACATTCCGCCACATGGAACGTCCTAAGAAACATTCCGCCACATGGAACGTCCTAAGAAACATTCCGCCACATGGAACGTCCTAAGAAACATTCCGCCACATGGAACGTCCTAAGAAACATTCCGCCACATGGAACGTCCTAAGAAACATTCCGCCACATGGAACGTCCTAAGAAACATTCCGCCACATGGAACGTCCTAAGAAACATTCCGCCACATGGAACGTCCTAAGAAACATTCCGCCACATGGAACGTCCTAAGAAACATTCCGCCACATGGAACGTCCTAAGAAACATTCCGCCACATGGAACGTCCTAAGAAACATTCCGCCACATGGAACGTCCTAAGAAACATTCCGCCACATGGAACGTCCTAAGAAACATTCCGCCACATGGAACGTCCTAAGAAACATTCCGCCACATGGAACGTCCTAAGAAACATTCCGCCACATGGAACGTCCTAAGAAACATTCCGCCACATGGAACGTCCTAAGAAACATTCCGCCACATGGAACGTCCTAAGAAACATTCCGCCACATGGAACGTCCTAAGAAACATTCCGCCACATGGAACGTCCTAAGAAACATTCCGCCACATGGAACGTCCTAAGAAACATTCCGCCACATGGAACGTCCTAAGAAACATTCCGCCACATGGAACGTCCTAAGAAACATTCCGCCACATGGAACGTCCTAAGAAACATTCCGCCACATGGAACGTCCTAAGAAACATTCCGCCACATGGAACGTCCTAAGAAACATTCCGCCACATGGAACGTCCTAAGAAACATTCCGCCACATGGAACGTCCTAAGAAACATTCCGCCACATGGAACGTCCTAAGAAACATTCCGCCACATGGAACGTCCTAAGAAACATTCCGCCACATGGAACGTCCTAAGAAACATTCCGCCACATGGAACGTCCTAAGAAACATTCCGCCACATGGAACGTCCTAAGAAACATTCCGCCACATGGAACGTCCTAAGAAACATTCCGCCACATGGAACGTCCTAAGAAACATTCCGCCACATGGAACGTCCTAAGAAACATTCCGCCACATGGAACGTCCTAAGAAACATTCCGCCACATGGAACGTCCTAAGAAACATTCCGCCACATGGAACGTCCTAAGAAACATTCCGCCACATGGAACGTCCTAAGAAACATTCCGCCACATGGAACGTCCTAAGAAACATTCCGCCACATGGAACGTCCTAAGAAACATTCCGCCACATGGAACGTCCTAAGAAACATTCCGCCACATGGAACGTCCTAAGAAACATTCCGCCACATGGAACGTCCTAAGAAACATTCCGCCACATGGAACGTCCTAAGAAACATTCCGCCACATGGAACGTCCTAAGAAACATTCCGCCACATGGAACGTCCTAAGAAACATTCCGCCACATGGAACGTCCTAAGAAACATTCCGCCACATGGAACGTCCTAAGAAACATTCCGCCACATGGAACGTCCTAAGAAACATTCCGCCACATGGAACGTCCTAAGAAACATTCCGCCACATGGAACGTCCTAAGAAACATTCCGCCACATGGAACGTCCTAAGAAACATTCCGCCACATGGAACGTCCTAAGAAACATTCCGCCACATGGAACGTCCTAAGAAACATTCCGCCACATGGAACGTCCTAAGAAACATTCCGCCACATGGAACGTCCTAAGAAACATTCCGCCACATGGAACGTCCTAAGAAACATTCCGCCACATGGAACGTCCTAAGAAACATTCCGCCACATGGAACGTCCTAAGAAACATTCCGCCACATGGAACGTCCTAAGAAACATTCCGCCACATGGAACGTCCTAAGAAACATTCCGCCACATGGAACGTCCTAAGAAACATTCCGCCACATGGAACGTCCTAAGAAACATTCCGCCACATGGAACGTCCTAAGAAACATTCCGCCACATGGAACGTCCTAAGAAACATTCCGCCACATGGAACGTCCTAAGAAACATTCCGCCACATGGAACGTCCTAAGAAACATTCCGCCACATGGAACGTCCTAAGAAACATTCCGCCACATGGAACGTCCTAAGAAACATTCCGCCACATGGAACGTCCTAAAAACATTCCGCCACATGGAACGTCCTAAGAAACATTCCGCCACATGGAACGTCCTAAGAAACATTCCGCCACATGGAACGTCCTAAGAAACATTCCGCCACATGGAACGTCCTAAGAAACATTCCGCCACATGGAACGTCCTAAGAAACATTCCGCCACATGGAACGTCCTAAGAAACATTCCGCCACATGGAACGTCCTAAGAAACATTCCGCCACATGGAACGTCCTAAGAAACATTCCGCCACATGGAACGTCCTAAGAAACATTCCGCCACATGGAACGTCCTAAGAAACATTCCGCCACATGGAACGTCCTAAGAAACATTCCGCCACATGGAACGTCCTAAGAAACATTCCGCCACATGGAACGTCCTAAGAAACATTCCGCCACATGGAACGTCCTAAGAAACATTCCGCCACATGGAACGTCCTAAGAAACATTCCGCCACATGGAACGTCCTAAGAAACATTCCGCCACATGGAACGTCCTAAGAAACATTCCGCCACATGGAACGTCCTAAGAAACATTCCGCCACATGGAACGTCCTAAGAAACATTCCGCCACATGGAACGTCCTAAGAAACATTCCGCCACATGGAACGTCCTAAGAAACATTCCGCCACATGGAACGTCCTAAGAAACATTCCGCCACATGGAACGTCCTAAGAAACATTCCGCCACATGGAACGTCCTAAGAAACATTCCGCCACATGGAACGTCCTAAGAAACATTCCGCCACATGGAACGTCCTAAGAAACATTCCGCCACATGGAACGTCCTAAGAAACATTCCGCCACATGGAACGTCCTAAGAAACATTCCGCCACATGGAACGTCCTAAGAAACATTCCGCCACATGGAACGTCCTAAGAAACATTCCGCCACATGGAACGTCCTAAGAAACATTCCGCCACATGGAACGTCCTAAGAAACATTCCGCCACATGGAACGTCCTAAGAAACATTCCGCCACATGGAACGTCCTAAGAAACATTCCGCCACATGGAACGTCCTAAGAAACATTCCGCCACATGGAACGTCCTAAGAAACATTCCGCCACATGGAACGTCCTAAGAAACATTCCGCCACATGGAACGTCCTAAGAAACATTCCGCCACATGGAACGTCCTAAGAAACATTCCGCCACATGGAACGTCCTAAGAAACATTCCGCCACATGGAACGTCCTAAGAAACATTCCGCCACATGGAACGTCCTAAGAAACATTCCGCCACATGGAACGTCCTAAGAAACATTCCGCCACATGGAACGTCCTAAGAAACATTCCGCCACATGGAACGTCCTAAGAAACATTCCGCCACATGGAACGTCCTAAGAAACATTCCGCCACATGGAACGTCCTAAGAAACATTCCGCCACATGGAACGTCCTAAGAAACATTCCGCCACATGGAACGTCCTAAGAAACATTCCGCCACATGGAACGTCCTAAGAAACATTCCGCCACATGGAACGTCCTAAGAAACATTCCGCCACATGGAACGTCCTAAGAAACATTCCGCCACATGGAACGTCCTAAGAAACATTCCGCCACATGGAACGTCCTAAGAAACATTCCGCCACATGGAACGTCCTAAGAAACATTCCGCCACATGGAACGTCCTAAGAAACATTCCGCCACATGGAACGTCCTAAGAAACATTCCGCCACATGGAACGTCCTAAGAAACATTCCGCCACATGGAACGTCCTAAGAAACATTCCGCCACATGGAACGTCCTAAGAAACATTCCGCCACATGGAACGTCCTAAGAAACATTCCGCCACATGGAACGTCCTAAGAAACATTCCGCCACATGGAACGTCCTAAGAAACATTCCGCCACATGGAACGTCCTAAGAAACATTCCGCCACATGGAACGTCCTAAGAAACATTCCGCCACATGGAACGTCCTAAGAAACATTCCGCCACATGGAACGTCCTAAGAAACATTCCGCCACATGGAACGTCCTAAGAAACATTCCGCCACATGGAACGTCCTAAGAAACATTCCGCCACATGGAACGTCCTAAGAAACATTCCGCCACATGGAACGTCCTAAGAAACATTCCGCCACATGGAACGTCCTAAGAAACATTCCGCCACATGGAACGTCCTAAGAAACATTCCGCCACATGGAACGTCCTAAGAAACATTCCGCCACATGGAACGTCCTAAGAAACATTCCGCCACATGGAACGTCCTAAGAAACATTCCGCCACATGGAACGTCCTAAGAAACATTCCGCCACATGGAACGTCCTAAGAAACATTCCGCCACATGGAACGTCCTAAGAAACATTCCGCCACATGGAACGTCCTAAGAAACATTCCGCCACATGGAACGTCCTAAGAAACATTCCGCCACATGGAACGTCCTAAGAAACATTCCGCCACATGGAACGTCCTAAGAAACATTCCGCCACATGGAACGTCCTAAGAAACATTCCGCCACATGGAACGTCCTAAGAAACATTCCGCCACATGGAACGTCCTAAGAAACATTCCGCCACATGGAACGTCCTAAGAAACATTCCGCCACATGGAACGTCCTAAGAAACATTCCGCCACATGGAACGTCCTAAGAAACATTCCGCCACATGGAACGTCCTAAGAAACATTCCGCCACATGGAACGTCCTAAGAAACATTCCGCCACATGGAACGTCCTAAGAAACATTCCGCCACATGGAACGTCCTAAGAAACATTCCGCCACATGGAACGTCCTAAGAAACATTCCGCCACATGGAACGTCCTAAGAAACATTCCGCCACATGGAACGTCCTAAGAAACATTCCGCCACATGGAACGTCCTAAGAAACATTCCGCCACATGGAACGTCCTAAGAAACATTCCGCCACATGGAACGTCCTAAGAAACATTCCGCCACATGGAACGTCCTAAGAAACATTCCGCCACATGGAACGTCCTAAGAAACATTCCGCCACATGGAACGTCCTAAGAAACATTCCGCCACATGGAACGTCCTAAGAAACATTCCGCCACATGGAACGTCCTAAGAAACATTCCGCCACATGGAACGTCCTAAGAAACATTCCGCCACATGGAACGTCCTAAGAAACATTCCGCCACATGGAACGTCCTAAGAAACATTCCGCCACATGGAACGTCCTAAGAAACATTCCGCCACATGGAACGTCCTAAGAAACATTCCGCCACATGGAACGTCCTAAGAAACATTCCGCCACATGGAACGTCCTAAGAAACATTCCGCCACATGGAACGTCCTAAGAAACATTCCGCCACATGGAACGTCCTAAGAAACATTCCGCCACATGGAACGTCCTAAGAAACATTCCGCCACATGGAACGTCCTAAGAAACATTCCGCCACATGGAACGTCCTAAGAAACATTCCGCCACATGGAACGTCCTAAGAAACATTCCGCCACATGGAACGTCCTAAGAAACATTCCGCCACATGGAACGTCCTAAGAAACAT
Organism: Dendropsophus ebraccatus; assembly: GCF_027789765.1. NCBI lineage: Eukaryota > Metazoa > Chordata > Amphibia > Anura > Hylidae > Dendropsophus > Dendropsophus ebraccatus. The sequence continues at coordinate 55,144 of NW_027210040.1, forward strand.
TCCGCCACATGGAACGTCCTAAGAAACATTCCGCCACATGGAACGTCCTAAGAAACATTCCGCCACATGGAACGTCCTAAGAAACATTCCGCCACATGGAACGTCCTAAGAAACATTCCGCCACATGGAACGTCCTAAGAAACATTCCGCCACATGGAACGTCCTAAGAAACATTCCGCCACATGGAACGTCCTAAGAAACATTCCGCCACATGGAACGTCCTAAGAAACATTCCGCCACATGGAACGTCCTAAGAAACATTCCGCCACATGGAACGTCCTAAGAAACATTCCGCCACATGGAACGTCCTAAGAAACATTCCGCCACATGGAACGTCCTAAGAAACATTCCGCCACATGGAACGTCCTAAGAAACATTCCGCCACATGGAACGTCCTAAGAAACATTCCGCCACATGGAACGTCCTAAGAAACATTCCGCCACATGGAACGTCCTAAGAAACATTCCGCCACATGGAACGTCCTAAGAAACATTCCGCCACATGGAACGTCCTAAGAAACATTCCGCCACATGGAACGTCCTAAGAAACATTCCGCCACATGGAACGTCCTAAGAAACATTCCGCCACATGGAACGTCCTAAGAAACATTCCGCCACATGGAACGTCCTAAGAAACATTCCGCCACATGGAACGTCCTAAGAAACATTCCGCCACATGGAACGTCCTAAGAAACATTCCGCCACATGGAACGTCCTAAGAAACATTCCGCCACATGGAACGTCCTAAGAAACATTCCGCCACATGGAACGTCCTAAGAAACATTCCGCCACATGGAACGTCCTAAGAAACATTCCGCCACATGGAACGTCCTAAGAAACATTCCGCCACATGGAACGTCCTAAGAAACATTCCGCCACATGGAACGTCCTAAGAAACATTCCGCCACATGGAACGTCCTAAGAAACATTCCGCCACATGGAACGTCCTAAGAAACATTCCGCCACATGGAACGTCCTAAGAAACATTCCGCCACATGGAACGTCCTAAGAAACATTCCGCCACATGGAACGTCCTAAGAAACATTCCGCCACATGGAACGTCCTAAGAAACATTCCGCCACATGGAACGTCCTAAGAAACATTCCGCCACATGGAACGTCCTAAGAAACATTCCGCCACATGGAACGTCCTAAGAAACATTCCGCCACATGGAACGTCCTAAGAAACATTCCGCCACATGGAACGTCCTAAGAAACATTCCGCCACATGGAACGTCCTAAGAAACATTCCGCCACATGGAACGTCCTAAGAAACATTCCGCCACATGGAACGTCCTAAGAAACATTCCGCCACATGGAACGTCCTAAGAAACATTCCGCCACATGGAACGTCCTAAGAAACATTCCGCCACATGGAACGTCCTAAGAAACATTCCGCCACATGGAACGTCCTAAGAAACATTCCGCCACATGGAACGTCCTAAGAAACATTCCGCCACATGGAACGTCCTAAGAAACATTCCGCCACATGGAACGTCCTAAGAAACATTCCGCCACATGGAACGTCCTAAGAAACATTCCGCCACATGGAACGTCCTAAGAAACATTCCGCCACATGGAACGTCCTAAGAAACATTCCGCCACATGGAACGTCCTAAGAAACATTCCGCCACATGGAACGTCCTAAGAAACATTCCGCCACATGGAACGTCCTAAGAAACATTCCGCCACATGGAACGTCCTAAGAAACATTCCGCCACATGGAACGTCCTAAGAAACATTCCGCCACATGGAACGTCCTAAGAAACATTCCGCCACATGGAACGTCCTAAGAAACATTCCGCCACATGGAACGTCCTAAGAAACATTCCGCCACATGGAACGTCCTAAGAAACATTCCGCCACATGGAACGTCCTAAGAAACATTCCGCCACATGGAACGTCCTAAGAAACATTCCGCCACATGGAACGTCCTAAGAAACATTCCGCCACATGGAACGTCCTAAGAAACATTCCGCCACATGGAACGTCCTAAGAAACATTCCGCCACATGGAACGTCCTAAGAAACATTCCGCCACATGGAACGTCCTAAGAAACATTCCGCCACATGGAACGTCCTAAGAAACATTCCGCCACATGGAACGTCCTAAGAAACATTCCGCCACATGGAACGTCCTAAGAAACATTCCGCCACATGGAACGTCCTAAGAAACATTCCGCCACATGGAACGTCCTAAGAAACATTCCGCCACATGGAACGTCCTAAGAAACATTCCGCCACATGGAACGTCCTAAGAAACATTCCGCCACATGGAACGTCCTAAGAAACATTCCGCCACATGGAACGTCCTAAGAAACATTCCGCCACATGGAACGTCCTAAGAAACATTCCGCCACATGGAACGTCCTAAGAAACATTCCGCCACATGGAACGTCCTAAGAAACATTCCGCCACATGGAACGTCCTAAGAAACATTCCGCCACATGGAACGTCCTAAGAAACATTCCGCCACATGGAACGTCCTAAGAAACATTCCGCCACATGGAACGTCCTAAGAAACATTCCGCCACATGGAACGTCCTAAGAAACATTCCGCCACATGGAACGTCCTAAGAAACATTCCGCCACATGGAACGTCCTAAGAAACATTCCGCCACATGGAACGTCCTAAGAAACATTCCGCCACATGGAACGTCCTAAGAAACATTCCGCCACATGGAACGTCCTAAGAAACATTCCGCCACATGGAACGTCCTAAGAAACATTCCGCCACATGGAACGTCCTAAGAAACATTCCGCCACATGGAACGTCCTAAGAAACATTCCGCCACATGGAACGTCCTAAGAAACATTCCGCCACATGGAACGTCCTAAGAAACATTCCGCCACATGGAACGTCCTAAGAAACATTCCGCCACATGGAACGTCCTAAGAAACATTCCGCCACATGGAACGTCCTAAGAAACATTCCGCCACATGGAACGTCCTAAGAAACATTCCGCCACATGGAACGTCCTAAGAAACATTCCGCCACATGGAACGTCCTAAGAAACATTCCGCCACATGGAACGTCCTAAGAAACATTCCGCCACATGGAACGTCCTAAGAAACATTCCGCCACATGGAACGTCCTAAGAAACATTCCGCCACATGGAACGTCCTAAGAAACATTCCGCCACATGGAACGTCCTAAGAAACATTCCGCCACATGGAACGTCCTAAGAAACATTCCGCCACATGGAACGTCCTAAGAAACATTCCGCCACATGGAACGTCCTAAGAAACATTCCGCCACATGGAACGTCCTAAGAAACATTCCGCCACATGGAACGTCCTAAGAAACATTCCGCCACATGGAACGTCCTAAGAAACATTCCGCCACATGGAACGTCCTAAGAAACATTCCGCCACATGGAACGTCCTAAGAAACATTCCGCCACATGGAACGTCCTAAGAAACATTCCGCCACATGGAACGTCCTAAGAAACATTCCGCCACATGGAACGTCCTAAGAAACATTCCGCCACATGGAACGTCCTAAGAAACATTCCGCCACATGGAACGTCCTAAGAAACATTCCGCCACATGGAACGTCCTAAGAAACATTCCGCCACATGGAACGTCCTAAGAAACATTCCGCCACATGGAACGTCCTAAGAAACATTCCGCCACATGGAACGTCCTAAGAAACATTCCGCCACATGGAACGTCCTAAGAAACATTCCGCCACATGGAACGTCCTAAGAAACATTCCGCCACATGGAACGTCCTAAGAAACATTCCGCCACATGGAACGTCCTAAGAAACATTCCGCCACATGGAACGTCCTAAGAAACATTCCGCCACATGGAACGTCCTAAGAAACATTCCGCCACATGGAACGTCCTAAGAAACATTCCGCCACATGGAACGTCCTAAGAAACATTCCGCCACATGGAACGTCCTAAGAAACATTCCGCCACATGGAACGTCCTAAGAAACATTCCGCCACATGGAACGTCCTAAGAAACATTCCGCCACATGGAACGTCCTAAGAAACATTCCGCCACATGGAACGTCCTAAGAAACATTCCGCCACATGGAACGTCCTAAGAAACATTCCGCCACATGGAACGTCCTAAGAAACATTCCGCCACATGGAACGTCCTAAGAAACATTCCGCCACATGGAACGTCCTAAGAAACATTCCGCCACATGGAACGTCCTAAGAAACATTCCGCCACATGGAACGTCCTAAGAAACATTCCGCCACATGGAACGTCCTAAGAAACATTCCGCCACATGGAACGTCCTAAGAAACATTCCGCCACATGGAACGTCCTAAGAAACATTCCGCCACATGGAACGTCCTAAGAAACATTCCGCCACATGGAACGTCCTAAGAAACATTCCGCCACATGGAACGTCCTAAGAAACATTCCGCCACATGGAACGTCCTAAGAAACATTCCGCCACATGGAACGTCCTAAGAAACATTCCGCCACATGGAACGTCCTAAGAAACATTCCGCCACATGGAACGTCCTAAGAAACATTCCGCCACATGGAACGTCCTAAGAAACATTCCGCCACATGGAACGTCCTAAGAAACATTCCGCCACATGGAACGTCCTAAGAAACATTCCGCCACATGGAACGTCCTAAGAAACATTCCGCCACATGGAACGTCCTAAGAAACATTCCGCCACATGGAACGTCCTAAGAAACATTCCGCCACATGGAACGTCCTAAGAAACATTCCGCCACATGGAACGTCCTAAGAAACATTCCGCCACATGGAACGTCCTAAGAAACATTCCGCCACATGGAACGTCCTAAGAAACATTCCGCCACATGGAACGTCCTAAGAAACATTCCGCCACATGGAACGTCCTAAGAAACATTCCGCCACATGGAACGTCCTAAGAAACATTCCGCCACATGGAACGTCCTAAGAAACATTCCGCCACATGGAACGTCCTAAGAAACATTCCGCCACATGGAACGTCCTAAGAAACATTCCGCCACATGGAACGTCCTAAGAAACATTCCGCCACATGGAACGTCCTAAGAAACATTCCGCCACATGGAACGTCCTAAGAAACATTCCGCCACATGGAACGTCCTAAGAAACATTCCGCCACATGGAACGTCCTAAGAAACATTCCGCCACATGGAACGTCCTAAGAAACATTCCGCCACATGGAACGTCCTAAGAAACATTCCGCCACATGGAACGTCCTAAGAAACATTCCGCCACATGGAACGTCCTAAGAAACATTCCGCCACATGGAACGTCCTAAGAAACATTCCGCCACATGGAACGTCCTAAGAAACATTCCGCCACATGGAACGTCCTAAGAAACATTCCGCCACATGGAACGTCCTAAGAAACATTCCGCCACATGGAACGTCCTAAGAAACATTCCGCCACATGGAACGTCCTAAGAAACATTCCGCCACATGGAACGTCCTAAGAAACATTCCGCCACATGGAACGTCCTAAGAAACATTCCGCCACATGGAACGTCCTAAGAAACATTCCGCCACATGGAACGTCCTAAGAAACATTCCGCCACATGGAACGTCCTAAGAAACATTCCGCCACATGGAACGTCCTAAGAAACATTCCGCCACATGGAACGTCCTAAGAAACATTCCGCCACATGGAACGTCCTAAGAAACATTCCGCCACATGGAACGTCCTAAGAAACATTCCGCCACATGGAACGTCCTAAGAAACATTCCGCCACATGGAACGTCCTAAGAAACATTCCGCCACATGGAACGTCCTAAGAAACATTCCGCCACATGGAACGTCCTAAGAAACATTCCGCCACATGGAACGTCCTAAGAAACATTCCGCCACATGGAACGTCCTAAGAAACATTCCGCCACATGGAACGTCCTAAGAAACATTCCGCCACATGGAACGTCCTAAGAAACATTCCGCCACATGGAACGTCCTAAGAAACATTCCGCCACATGGAACGTCCTAAGAAACATTCCGCCACATGGAACGTCCTAAGAAACATTCCGCCACATGGAACGTCCTAAGAAACATTCCGCCACATGGAACGTCCTAAGAAACATTCCGCCACATGGAACGTCCTAAGAAACATTCCGCCACATGGAACGTCCTAAGAAACATTCCGCCACATGGAACGTCCTAAGAAACATTCCGCCACATGGAACGTCCTAAGAAACATTCCGCCACATGGAACGTCCTAAGAAACATTCCGCCACATGGAACGTCCTAAGAAACATTCCGCCACATGGAACGTCCTAAGAAACATTCCGCCACATGGAACGTCCTAAGAAACATTCCGCCACATGGAACGTCCTAAGAAACATTCCGCCACATGGAACGTCCTAAGAAACATTCCGCCACATGGAACGTCCTAAGAAACATTCCGCCACATGGAACGTCCTAAGAAACATTCCGCCACATGGAACGTCCTAAGAAACATTCCGCCACATGGAACGTCCTAAGAAACATTCCGCCACATGGAACGTCCTAAGAAACATTCCGCCACATGGAACGTCCTAAGAAACATTCCGCCACATGGAACGTCCTAAGAAACATTCCGCCACATGGAACGTCCTAAGAAACATTCCGCCACATGGAACGTCCTAAGAAACATTCCGCCACATGGAACGTCCTAAGAAACATTCCGCCACATGGAACGTCCTAAGAAACATTCCGCCACATGGAACGTCCTAAGAAACATTCCGCCACATGGAACGTCCTAAGAAACATTCCGCCACATGGAACGTCCTAAGAAACATTCCGCCACATGGAACGTCCTAAGAAACATTCCGCCACATGGAACGTCCTAAGAAACATTCCGCCACATGGAACGTCCTAAGAAACATTCCGCCACATGGAACGTCCTAAGAAACATTCCGCCACATGGAACGTCCTAAGAAACATTCCGCCACATGGAACGTCCTAAGAAACATTCCGCCACATGGAACGTCCTAAGAAACATTCCGCCACATGGAACGTCCTAAGAAACATTCCGCCACATGGAACGTCCTAAGAAACATTCCGCCACATGGAACGTCCTAAGAAACATTCCGCCACATGGAACGTCCTAAGAAACATTCCGCCACATGGAACGTCCTAAGAAACATTCCGCCACATGGAACGTCCTAAGAAACATTCCGCCACATGGAACGTCCTAAGAAACATTCCGCCACATGGAACGTCCTAAGAAACATTCCGCCACATGGAACGTCCTAAGAAACATTCCGCCACATGGAACGTCCTAAGAAACATTCCGCCACATGGAACGTCCTAAGAAACATTCCGCCACATGGAACGTCCTAAGAAACATTCCGCCACATGGAACGTCCTAAGAAACATTCCGCCACATGGAACGTCCTAAGAAACATTCCGCCACATGGAACGTCCTAAGAAACATTCCGCCACATGGAACGTCCTAAGAAACATTCCGCCACATGGAACGTCCTAAGAAACATTCCGCCACATGGAACGTCCTAAGAAACATTCCGCCACATGGAACGTCCTAAGAAACATTCCGCCACATGGAACGTCCTAAGAAACATTCCGCCACATGGAACGTCCTAAGAAACATTCCGCCACATGGAACGTCCTAAGAAACATTCCGCCACATGGAACGTCCTAAGAAACATTCCGCCACATGGAACGTCCTAAGAAACATTCCGCCACATGGAACGTCCTAAGAAACATTCCGCCACATGGAACGTCCTAAGAAACATTCCGCCACATGGAACGTCCTAAGAAACATTCCGCCACATGGAACGTCCTAAGAAACATTCCGCCACATGGAACGTCCTAAGAAACATTCCGCCACATGGAACGTCCTAAGAAACATTCCGCCACATGGAACGTCCTAAGAAACATTCCGCCACATGGAACGTCCTAAGAAACATTCCGCCACATGGAACGTCCTAAGAAACATTCCGCCACATGGAACGTCCTAAGAAACATTCCGCCACATGGAACGTCCTAAGAAACATTCCGCCACATGGAACGTCCTAAGAAACATTCCGCCACATGGAACGTCCTAAGAAACATTCCGCCACATGGAACGTCCTAAGAAACATTCCGCCACATGGAACGTCCTAAGAAACATTCCGCCACATGGAACGTCCTAAGAAACATTCCGCCACATGGAACGTCCTAAGAAACATTCCGCCACATGGAACGTCCTAAGAAACATTCCGCCACATGGAACGTCCTAAGAAACATTCCGCCACATGGAACGTCCTAAGAAACATTCCGCCACATGGAACGTCCTAAGAAACATTCCGCCACATGGAACGTCCTAAGAAACATTCCGCCACATGGAACGTCCTAAGAAACATTCCGCCACATGGAACGTCCTAAGAAACATTCCGCCACATGGAACGTCCTAAGAAACATTCCGCCACATGGAACGTCCTAAGAAACATTCCGCCACATGGAACGTCCTAAGAAACATTCCGCCACATGGAACGTCCTAAGAAACATTCCGCCACATGGAACGTCCTAAGAAACATTCCGCCACATGGAACGTCCTAAGAAACATTCCGCCACATGGAACGTCCTAAGAAACATTCCGCCACATGGAACGTCCTAAGAAACATTCCGCCACATGGAACGTCCTAAGAAACATTCCGCCACATGGAACGTCCTAAGAAACATTCCGCCACATGGAACGTCCTAAGAAACATTCCGCCACATGGAACGTCCTAAGAAACATTCCGCCACATGGAACGTCCTAAGAAACATTCCGCCACATGGAACGTCCTAAGAAACATTCCGCCACATGGAACGTCCTAAGAAACATTCCGCCACATGGAACGTCCTAAGAAACATTCCGCCACATGGAACGTCCTAAGAAACATTCCGCCACATGGAACGTCCTAAGAAACATTCCGCCACATGGAACGTCCTAAGAAACATTCCGCCACATGGAACGTCCTAAGAAACATTCCGCCACATGGAACGTCCTAAGAAACATTCCGCCACATGGAACGTCCTAAGAAACATTCCGCCACATGGAACGTCCTAAGAAACATTCCGCCACATGGAACGTCCTAAGAAACATTCCGCCACATGGAACGTCCTAAGAAACATTCCGCCACATGGAACGTCCTAAGAAACATTCCGCCACATGGAACGTCCTAAGAAACATTCCGCCACATGGAACGTCCTAAGAAACATTCCGCCACATGGAACGTCCTAAGAAACATTCCGCCACATGGAACGTCCTAAGAAACATTCCGCCACATGGAACGTCCTAAGAAACATTCCGCCACATGGAACGTCCTAAGAAACATTCCGCCACATGGAACGTCCTAAGAAACATTCCGCCACATGGAACGTCCTAAGAAACATTCCGCCACATGGAACGTCCTAAGAAACATTCCGCCACATGGAACGTCCTAAGAAACATTCCGCCACATGGAACGTCCTAAGAAACATTCCGCCACATGGAACGTCCTAAGAAACATTCCGCCACATGGAACGTCCTAAGAAACATTCCGCCACATGGAACGTCCTAAGAAACATTCCGCCACATGGAACGTCCTAAGAAACATTCCGCCACATGGAACGTCCTAAGAAACATTCCGCCACATGGAACGTCCTAAGAAACATTCCGCCACATGGAACGTCCTAAGAAACATTCCGCCACATGGAACGTCCTAAGAAACATTCCGCCACATGGAACGTCCTAAGAAACATTCCGCCACATGGAACGTCCTAAGAAACATTCCGCCACATGGAACGTCCTAAGAAACATTCCGCCACATGGAACGTCCTAAGAAACATTCCGCCACATGGAACGTCCTAAGAAACATTCCGCCACATGGAACGTCCTAAGAAACATTCCGCCACATGGAACGTCCTAAGAAACATTCCGCCACATGGAACGTCCTAAGAAACATTCCGCCACATGGAACGTCCTAAGAAACATTCCGCCACATGGAACGTCCTAAGAAACATTCCGCCACATGGAACGTCCTAAGAAACATTCCGCCACATGGAACGTCCTAAGAAACATTCCGCCACATGGAACGTCCTAAGAAACATTCCGCCACATGGAACGTCCTAAGAAACATTCCGCCACATGGAACGTCCTAAGAAACATTCCGCCACATGGAACGTCCTAAGAAACATTCCGCCACATGGAACGTCCTAAGAAACATTCCGCCACATGGAACGTCCTAAGAAACATTCCGCCACATGGAACGTCCTAAGAAACATTCCGCCACATGGAACGTCCTAAGAAACATTCCGCCACATGGAACGTCCTAAGAAACATTCCGCCACATGGAACGTCCTAAGAAACATTCCGCCACATGGAACGTCCTAAGAAACATTCCGCCACATGGAACGTCCTAAGAAACATTCCGCCACATGGAACGTCCTAAGAAACATTCCGCCACATGGAACGTCCTAAGAAACATTCCGCCACATGGAACGTCCTAAGAAACATTCCGCCACATGGAACGTCCTAAGAAACATTCCGCCACATGGAACGTCCTAAGAAACATTCCGCCACATGGAACGTCCTAAGAAACATTCCGCCACATGGAACGTCCTAAGAAACATTCCGCCACATGGAACGTCCTAAGAAACATTCCGCCACATGGAACGTCCTAAGAAACATTCCGCCACATGGAACGTCCTAAGAAACATTCCGCCACATGGAACGTCCTAAGAAACATTCCGCCACATGGAACGTCCTAAGAAACATTCCGCCACATGGAACGTCCTAAGAAACATTCCGCCACATGGAACGTCCTAAGAAACATTCCGCCACATGGAACGTCCTAAGAAACATTCCGCCACATGGAACGTCCTAAGAAACATTCCGCCACATGGAACGTCCTAAGAAACATTCCGCCACATGGAACGTCCTAAGAAACATTCCGCCACATGGAACGTCCTAAGAAACATTCCGCCACATGGAACGTCCTAAGAAACATTCCGCCACATGGAACGTCCTAAGAAACATTCCGCCACATGGAACGTCCTAAGAAACATTCCGCCACATGGAACGTCCTAAGAAACATTCCGCCACATGGAACGTCCTAAGAAACATTCCGCCACATGGAACGTCCTAAGAAACATTCCGCCACATGGAACGTCCTAAGAAACATTCCGCCACATGGAACGTCCTAAGAAACATTCCGCCACATGGAACGTCCTAAGAAACATTCCGCCACATGGAACGTCCTAAGAAACATTCCGCCACATGGAACGTCCTAAGAAACATTCCGCCACATGGAACGTCCTAAGAAACATTCCGCCACATGGAACGTCCTAAGAAACATTCCGCCACATGGAACGTCCTAAGAAACATTCCGCCACATGGAACGTCCTAAGAAACATTCCGCCACATGGAACGTCCTAAGAAACATTCCGCCACATGGAACGTCCTAAGAAACATTCCGCCACATGGAACGTCCTAAGAAACATTCCGCCACATGGAACGTCCTAAGAAACATTCCGCCACATGGAACGTCCTAAGAAACATTCCGCCACATGGAACGTCCTAAGAAACATTCCGCCACATGGAACGTCCTAAGAAACATTCCGCCACATGGAACGTCCTAAGAAACATTCCGCCACATGGAACGTCCTAAGAAACATTCCGCCACATGGAACGTCCTAAGAAACATTCCGCCACATGGAACGTCCTAAGAAACATTCCGCCACATGGAACGTCCTAAGAAACATTCCGCCACATGGAACGTCCTAAGAAACATTCCGCCACATGGAACGTCCTAAGAAACATTCCGCCACATGGAACGTCCTAAGAAACATTCCGCCACATGGAACGTCCTAAGAAACATTCCGCCACATGGAACGTCCTAAGAAACATTCCGCCACATGGAACGTCCTAAGAAACATTCCGCCACATGGAACGTCCTAAGAAACATTCCGCCACATGGAACGTCCTAAGAAACATTCCGCCACATGGAACGTCCTAAGAAACATTCCGCCACATGGAACGTCCTAAGAAACATTCCGCCACATGGAACGTCCTAAGAAACATTCCGCCACATGGAACGTCCTAAGAAACATTCCGCCACATGGAACGTCCTAAGAAACATTCCGCCACATGGAACGTCCTAAGAAACATTCCGCCACATGGAACGTCCTAAGAAACATTCCGCCACATGGAACGTCCTAAGAAACATTCCGCCACATGGAACGTCCTAAGAAACATTCCGCCACATGGAACGTCCTAAGAAACATTCCGCCACATGGAACGTCCTAAGAAACATTCCGCCACATGGAACGTCCTAAGAAACATTCCGCCACATGGAACGTCCTAAGAAACATTCCGCCACATGGAACGTCCTAAGAAACATTCCGCCACATGGAACGTCCTAAGAAACATTCCGCCACATGGAACGTCCTAAGAAACATTCCGCCACATGGAACGTCCTAAGAAACATTCCGCCACATGGAACGTCCTAAGAAACATTCCGCCACATGGAACGTCCTAAGAAACATTCCGCCACATGGAACGTCCTAAGAAACATTCCGCCACATGGAACGTCCTAAGAAACATTCCGCCACATGGAACGTCCTAAGAAACATTCCGCCACATGGAACGTCCTAAGAAACATTCCGCCACATGGAACGTCCTAAGAAACATTCCGCCACATGGAACGTCCTAAGAAACATTCCGCCACATGGAACGTCCTAAGAAACATTCCGCCACATGGAACGTCCTAAGAAACATTCCGCCACATGGAACGTCCTAAGAAACATTCCGCCACATGGAACGTCCTAAGAAACATTCCGCCACATGGAACGTCCTAAGAAACATTCCGCCACATGGAACGTCCTAAGAAACATTCCGCCACATGGAACGTCCTAAGAAACATTCCGCCACATGGAACGTCCTAAGAAACATTCCGCCACATGGAACGTCCTAAGAAACATTCCGCCACATGGAACGTCCTAAGAAACATTCCGCCACATGGAACGTCCTAAGAAACATTCCGCCACATGGAACGTCCTAAGAAACATTCCGCCACATGGAACGTCCTAAGAAACATTCCGCCACATGGAACGTCCTAAGAAACATTCCGCCACATGGAACGTCCTAAGAAACATTCCGCCACATGGAACGTCCTAAGAAACATTCCGCCACATGGAACGTCCTAAGAAACATTCCGCCACATGGAACGTCCTAAGAAACATTCCGCCACATGGAACGTCCTAAGAAACATTCCGCCACATGGAACGTCCTAAGAAACATTCCGCCACATGGAACGTCCTAAGAAACATTCCGCCACATGGAACGTCCTAAGAAACATTCCGCCACATGGAACGTCCTAAGAAACATTCCGCCACATGGAACGTCCTAAGAAACATTCCGCCACATGGAACGTCCTAAGAAACATTCCGCCACATGGAACGTCCTAAGAAACATTCCGCCACATGGAACGTCCTAAGAAACATTCCGCCACATGGAACGTCCTAAGAAACATTCCGCCACATGGAACGTCCTAAGAAACATTCCGCCACATGGAACGTCCTAAGAAACATTCCGCCACATGGAACGTCCTAAGAAACATTCCGCCACATGGAACGTCCTAAGAAACATTCCGCCACATGGAACGTCCTAAGAAACATTCCGCCACATGGAACGTCCTAAGAAACATTCCGCCACATGGAACGTCCTAAGAAACATTCCGCCACATGGAACGTCCTAAGAAACATTCCGCCACATGGAACGTCCTAAGAAACATTCCGCCACATGGAACGTCCTAAGAAACATTCCGCCACATGGAACGTCCTAAGAAACATTCCGCCACATGGAACGTCCTAAGAAACATTCCGCCACATGGAACGTCCTAAGAAACATTCCGCCACATGGAACGTCCTAAGAAACATTCCGCCACATGGAACGTCCTAAGAAACATTCCGCCACATGGAACGTCCTAAGAAACATTCCGCCACATGGAACGTCCTAAGAAACATTCCGCCACATGGAACGTCCTAAGAAACATTCCGCCACATGGAACGTCCTAAGAAACATTCCGCCACATGGAACGTCCTAAGAAACATTCCGCCACATGGAACGTCCTAAGAAACATTCCGCCACATGGAACGTCCTAAGAAACATTCCGCCACATGGAACGTCCTAAGAAACATTCCGCCACATGGAACGTCCTAAGAAACATTCCGCCACATGGAACGTCCTAAGAAACATTCCGCCACATGGAACGTCCTAAGAAACATTCCGCCACATGGAACGTCCTAAGAAACATTCCGCCACATGGAACGTCCTAAGAAACATTCCGCCACATGGAACGTCCTAAGAAACATTCCGCCACATGGAACGTCCTAAGAAACATTCCGCCACATGGAACGTCCTAAGAAACATTCCGCCACATGGAACGTCCTAAGAAACATTCCGCCACATGGAACGTCCTAAGAAACATTCCGCCACATGGAACGTCCTAAGAAACATTCCGCCACATGGAACGTCCTAAGAAACATTCCGCCACATGGAACGTCCTAAGAAACATTCCGCCACATGGAACGTCCTAAGAAACATTCCGCCACATGGAACGTCCTAAGAAACATTCCGCCACATGGAACGTCCTAAGAAACATTCCGCCACATGGAACGTCCTAAGAAACATTCCGCCACATGGAACGTCCTAAGAAACATTCCGCCACATGGAACGTCCTAAGAAACATTCCGCCACATGGAACGTCCTAAGAAACATTCCGCCACATGGAACGTCCTAAGAAACATTCCGCCACATGGAACGTCCTAAGAAACATTCCGCCACATGGAACGTCCTAAGAAACATTCCGCCACATGGAACGTCCTAAGAAACATTCCGCCACATGGAACGTCCTAAGAAACATTCCGCCACATGGAACGTCCTAAGAAACATTCCGCCACATGGAACGTCCTAAGAAACATTCCGCCACATGGAACGTCCTAAGAAACATTCCGCCACATGGAACGTCCTAAGAAACATTCCGCCACATGGAACGTCCTAAGAAACATTCCGCCACATGGAACGTCCTAAGAAACATTCCGCCACATGGAACGTCCTAAGAAACATTCCGCCACATGGAACGTCCTAAGAAACATTCCGCCACATGGAACGTCCTAAGAAACATTCCGCCACATGGAACGTCCTAAGAAACATTCCGCCACATGGAACGTCCTAAGAAACATTCCGCCACATGGAACGTCCTAAGAAACATTCCGCCACATGGAACGTCCTAAGAAACATTCCGCCACATGGAACGTCCTAAGAAACATTCCGCCACATGGAACGTCCTAAGAAACATTCCGCCACATGGAACGTCCTAAGAAACATTCCGCCACATGGAACGTCCTAAGAAACATTCCGCCACATGGAACGTCCTAAGAAACATTCCGCCACATGGAACGTCCTAAGAAACATTCCGCCACATGGAACGTCCTAAGAAACATTCCGCCACATGGAACGTCCTAAGAAACATTCCGCCACATGGAACGTCCTAAGAAACATTCCGCCACATGGAACGTCCTAAGAAACATTCCGCCACATGGAACGTCCTAAGAAACATTCCGCCACATGGAACGTCCTAAGAAACATTCCGCCACATGGAACGTCCTAAGAAACATTCCGCCACATGGAACGTCCTAAGAAACATTCCGCCACATGGAACGTCCTAAGAAACATTCCGCCACATGGAACGTCCTAAGAAACATTCCGCCACATGGAACGTCCTAAGAAACATTCCGCCACATGGAACGTCCTAAGAAACATTCCGCCACATGGAACGTCCTAAGAAACATTCCGCCACATGGAACGTCCTAAGAAACATTCCGCCACATGGAACGTCCTAAGAAACATTCCGCCACATGGAACGTCCTAAGAAACATTCCGCCACATGGAACGTCCTAAGAAACATTCCGCCACATGGAACGTCCTAAGAAACATTCCGCCACATGGAACGTCCTAAGAAACATTCCGCCACATGGAACGTCCTAAGAAACATTCCGCCACATGGAACGTCCTAAGAAACATTCCGCCACATGGAACGTCCTAAGAAACATTCCGCCACATGGAACGTCCTAAGAAACATTCCGCCACATGGAACGTCCTAAGAAACATTCCGCCACATGGAACGTCCTAAGAAACATTCCGCCACATGGAACGTCCTAAGAAACATTCCGCCACATGGAACGTCCTAAGAAACATTCCGCCACATGGAACGTCCTAAGAAACATTCCGCCACATGGAACGTCCTAAGAAACATTCCGCCACATGGAACGTCCTAAGAAACATTCCGCCACATGGAACGTCCTAAGAAACATTCCGCCACATGGAACGTCCTAAGAAACATTCCGCCACATGGAACGTCCTAAGAAACATTCCGCCACATGGAACGTCCTAAGAAACATTCCGCCACATGGAACGTCCTAAGAAACATTCCGCCACATGGAACGTCCTAAGAAACATTCCGCCACATGGAACGTCCTAAGAAACATTCCGCCACATGGAACGTCCTAAGAAACATTCCGCCACATGGAACGTCCTAAGAAACATTCCGCCACATGGAACGTCCTAAGAAACATTCCGCCACATGGAACGTCCTAAGAAACATTCCGCCACATGGAACGTCCTAAGAAACATTCCGCCACATGGAACGTCCTAAGAAACATTCCGCCACATGGAACGTCCTAAGAAACATTCCGCCACATGGAACGTCCTAAGAAACATTCCGCCACATGGAACGTCCTAAGAAACATTCCGCCACATGGAACGTCCTAAGAAACATTCCGCCACATGGAACGTCCTAAGAAACATTCCGCCACATGGAACGTCCTAAGAAACATTCCGCCACATGGAACGTCCTAAGAAACATTCCGCCACATGGAACGTCCTAAGAAACATTCCGCCACATGGAACGTCCTAAGAAACATTCCGCCACATGGAACGTCCTAAGAAACATTCCGCCACATGGAACGTCCTAAGAAACATTCCGCCACATGGAACGTCCTAAGAAACATTCCGCCACATGGAACGTCCTAAGAAACATTCCGCCACATGGAACGTCCTAAGAAACATTCCGCCACATGGAACGTCCTAAGAAACATTCCGCCACATGGAACGTCCTAAGAAACATTCCGCCACATGGAACGTCCTAAGAAACATTCCGCCACATGGAACGTCCTAAGAAACATTCCGCCACATGGAACGTCCTAAGAAACATTCCGCCACATGGAACGTCCTAAGAAACATTCCGCCACATGGAACGTCCTAAGAAACATTCCGCCACATGGAACGTCCTAAGAAACATTCCGCCACATGGAACGTCCTAAGAAACATTCCGCCACATGGAACGTCCTAAGAAACATTCCGCCACATGGAACGTCCTAAGAAACATTCCGCCACATGGAACGTCCTAAGAAACATTCCGCCACATGGAACGTCCTAAGAAACATTCCGCCACATGGAACGTCCTAAGAAACATTCCGCCACATGGAACGTCCTAAGAAACATTCCGCCACATGGAACGTCCTAAGAAACATTCCGCCACATGGAACGTCCTAAGAAACATTCCGCCACATGGAACGTCCTAAGAAACATTCCGCCACATGGAACGTCCTAAGAAACATTCCGCCACATGGAACGTCCTAAGAAACATTCCGCCACATGGAACGTCCTAAGAAACATTCCGCCACATGGAACGTCCTAAGAAACATTCCGCCACATGGAACGTCCTAAGAAACATTCCGCCACATGGAACGTCCTAAGAAACATTCCGCCACATGGAACGTCCTAAGAAACATTCCGCCACATGGAACGTCCTAAGAAACATTCCGCCACATGGAACGTCCTAAGAAACATTCCGCCACATGGAACGTCCTAAGAAACATTCCGCCACATGGAACGTCCTAAGAAACATTCCGCCACATGGAACGTCCTAAGAAACATTCCGCCACATGGAACGTCCTAAGAAACATTCCGCCACATGGAACGTCCTAAGAAACATTCCGCCACATGGAACGTCCTAAGAAACATTCCGCCACATGGAACGTCCTAAGAAACATTCCGCCACATGGAACGTCCTAAGAAACATTCCGCCACATGGAACGTCCTAAGAAACATTCCGCCACATGGAACGTCCTAAGAAACATTCCGCCACATGGAACGTCCTAAGAAACATTCCGCCACATGGAACGTCCTAAGAAACATTCCGCCACATGGAACGTCCTAAGAAACATTCCGCCACATGGAACGTCCTAAGAAACATTCCGCCACATGGAACGTCCTAAGAAACATTCCGCCACATGGAACGTCCTAAGAAACATTCCGCCACATGGAACGTCCTAAGAAACATTCCGCCACATGGAACGTCCTAAGAAACATTCCGCCACATGGAACGTCCTAAGAAACATTCCGCCACATGGAACGTCCTAAGAAACATTCCGCCACATGGAACGTCCTAAGAAACATTCCGCCACATGGAACGTCCTAAGAAACATTCCGCCACATGGAACGTCCTAAGAAACATTCCGCCACATGGAACGTCCTAAGAAACATTCCGCCACATGGAACGTCCTAAGAAACATTCCGCCACATGGAACGTCCTAAGAAACATTCCGCCACATGGAACGTCCTAAGAAACATTCCGCCACATGGAACGTCCTAAGAAACATTCCGCCACATGGAACGTCCTAAGAAACATTCCGCCACATGGAACGTCCTAAGAAACATTCCGCCACATGGAACGTCCTAAGAAACATTCCGCCACATGGAACGTCCTAAGAAACATTCCGCCACATGGAACGTCCTAAGAAACATTCCGCCACATGGAACGTCCTAAGAAACATTCCGCCACATGGAACGTCCTAAGAAACATTCCGCCACATGGAACGTCCTAAGAAACATTCCGCCACATGGAACGTCCTAAGAAACATTCCGCCACATGGAACGTCCTAAGAAACATTCCGCCACATGGAACGTCCTAAGAAACATTCCGCCACATGGAACGTCCTAAGAAACATTCCGCCACATGGAACGTCCTAAGAAACATTCCGCCACATGGAACGTCCTAAGAAACATTCCGCCACATGGAACGTCCTAAGAAACATTCCGCCACATGGAACGTCCTAAGAAACATTCCGCCACATGGAACGTCCTAAGAAACATTCCGCCACATGGAACGTCCTAAGAAACATTCCGCCACATGGAACGTCCTAAGAAACATTCCGCCACATGGAACGTCCTAAGAAACATTCCGCCACATGGAACGTCCTAAGAAACATTCCGCCACATGGAACGTCCTAAGAAACATTCCGCCACATGGAACGTCCTAAGAAACATTCCGCCACATGGAACGTCCTAAGAAACATTCCGCCACATGGAACGTCCTAAGAAACATTCCGCCACATGGAACGTCCTAAGAAACATTCCGCCACATGGAACGTCCTAAGAAACATTCCGCCACATGGAACGTCCTAAGAAACATTCCGCCACATGGAACGTCCTAAGAAACATTCCGCCACATGGAACGTCCTAAGAAACATTCCGCCACATGGAACGTCCTAAGAAACATTCCGCCACATGGAACGTCCTAAGAAACATTCCGCCACATGGAACGTCCTAAGAAACATTCCGCCACATGGAACGTCCTAAGAAACATTCCGCCACATGGAACGTCCTAAGAAACATTCCGCCACATGGAACGTCCTAAGAAACATTCCGCCACATGGAACGTCCTAAGAAACATTCCGCCACATGGAACGTCCTAAGAAACATTCCGCCACATGGAACGTCCTAAGAAACATTCCGCCACATGGAACGTCCTAAGAAACATTCCGCCACATGGAACGTCCTAAGAAACATTCCGCCACATGGAACGTCCTAAGAAACATTCCGCCACATGGAACGTCCTAAGAAACATTCCGCCACATGGAACGTCCTAAGAAACATTCCGCCACATGGAACGTCCTAAGAAACATTCCGCCACATGGAACGTCCTAAGAAACATTCCGCCACATGGAACGTCCTAAGAAACATTCCGCCACATGGAACGTCCTAAGAAACATTCCGCCACATGGAACGTCCTAAGAAACATTCCGCCACATGGAACGTCCTAAGAAACATTCCGCCACATGGAACGTCCTAAGAAACATTCCGCCACATGGAACGTCCTAAGAAACATTCCGCCACATGGAACGTCCTAAGAAACATTCCGCCACATGGAACGTCCTAAGAAACATTCCGCCACATGGAACGTCCTAAGAAACATTCCGCCACATGGAACGTCCTAAGAAACATTCCGCCACATGGAACGTCCTAAGAAACATTCCGCCACATGGAACGTCCTAAGAAACATTCCGCCACATGGAACGTCCTAAGAAACATTCCGCCACATGGAACGTCCTAAGAAACATTCCGCCACATGGAACGTCCTAAGAAACATTCCGCCACATGGAACGTCCTAAGAAACATTCCGCCACATGGAACGTCCTAAGAAACATTCCGCCACATGGAACGTCCTAAGAAACATTCCGCCACATGGAACGTCCTAAGAAACATTCCGCCACATGGAACGTCCTAAGAAACATTCCGCCACATGGAACGTCCTAAGAAACATTCCGCCACATGGAACGTCCTAAGAAACATTCCGCCACATGGAACGTCCTAAGAAACATTCCGCCACATGGAACGTCCTAAGAAACATTCCGCCACATGGAACGTCCTAAGAAACATTCCGCCACATGGAACGTCCTAAGAAACATTCCGCCACATGGAACGTCCTAAGAAACATTCCGCCACATGGAACGTCCTAAGAAACATTCCGCCACATGGAACGTCCTAAGAAACATTCCGCCACATGGAACGTCCTAAGAAACATTCCGCCACATGGAACGTCCTAAGAAACATTCCGCCACATGGAACGTCCTAAGAAACATTCCGCCACATGGAACGTCCTAAGAAACATTCCGCCACATGGAACGTCCTAAGAAACATTCCGCCACATGGAACGTCCTAAGAAACATTCCGCCACATGGAACGTCCTAAGAAACATTCCGCCACATGGAACGTCCTAAGAAACATTCCGCCACATGGAACGTCCTAAGAAACATTCCGCCACATGGAACGTCCTAAGAAACATTCCGCCACATGGAACGTCCTAAGAAACATTCCGCCACATGGAACGTCCTAAGAAACATTCCGCCACATGGAACGTCCTAAGAAACATTCCGCCACATGGAACGTCCTAAGAAACATTCCGCCACATGGAACGTCCTAAGAAACATTCCGCCACATGGAACGTCCTAAGAAACATTCCGCCACATGGAACGTCCTAAGAAACATTCCGCCACATGGAACGTCCTAAGAAACATTCCGCCACATGGAACGTCCTAAGAAACATTCCGCCACATGGAACGTCCTAAGAAACATTCCGCCACATGGAACGTCCTAAGAAACATTCCGCCACATGGAACGTCCTAAGAAACATTCCGCCACATGGAACGTCCTAAGAAACATTCCGCCACATGGAACGTCCTAAGAAACATTCCGCCACATGGAACGTCCTAAGAAACATTCCGCCACATGGAACGTCCTAAGAAACATTCCGCCACATGGAACGTCCTAAGAAACATTCCGCCACATGGAACGTCCTAAGAAACATTCCGCCACATGGAACGTCCTAAGAAACATTCCGCCACATGGAACGTCCTAAGAAACATTCCGCCACATGGAACGTCCTAAGAAACATTCCGCCACATGGAACGTCCTAAGAAACATTCCGCCACATGGAACGTCCTAAGAAACATTCCGCCACATGGAACGTCCTAAGAAACATTCCGCCACATGGAACGTCCTAAGAAACATTCCGCCACATGGAACGTCCTAAGAAACATTCCGCCACATGGAACGTCCTAAGAAACATTCCGCCACATGGAACGTCCTAAGAAACATTCCGCCACATGGAACGTCCTAAGAAACATTCCGCCACATGGAACGTCCTAAGAAACATTCCGCCACATGGAACGTCCTAAGAAACATTCCGCCACATGGAACGTCCTAAGAAACATTCCGCCACATGGAACGTCCTAAGAAACATTCCGCCACATGGAACGTCCTAAGAAACATTCCGCCACATGGAACGTCCTAAGAAACATTCCGCCACATGGAACGTCCTAAGAAACATTCCGCCACATGGAACGTCCTAAGAAACATTCCGCCACATGGAACGTCCTAAGAAACATTCCGCCACATGGAACGTCCTAAGAAACATTCCGCCACATGGAACGTCCTAAGAAACATTCCGCCACATGGAACGTCCTAAGAAACATTCCGCCACATGGAACGTCCTAAGAAACATTCCGCCACATGGAACGTCCTAAGTAACATTCCGCCACATGGAACGTCCTAAGAAACATTCCGCCACATGGAACTTCCTAAGAAACATTCCGCCACATGGAACGTCCTAAGAAACATTCCGCCACATGGAACGTCCTAAGTTACATTCCGCCACATGGAACGTCCTGAGAAACATTCCGCCACATGGAACGCACTAAGAAACATTCCGCCACATGGAACGTCCTAAGAAACATTCCGCCACATGGAACGTCCTAAGAGACATTCCTCCACATGGAACGTCCTAATAAACATTCCGCCAAATGGAACATCCTAAGAAACATTCCGCCACATGGAACTTCCTAAGAAACATTCCGACACATGGAACGTCCTAAGAAACATTCCGCCTCATGGAACGTCCTAAGAAACATTCCGCCACATGGAACGTCCTAAGAAACATTCCGCCACATGGAACGTCCTAAGAAACATTCCGCCACATGGAACGTCCTAAGAAACATTCCGCCACATGGAACGTCCTAAGAAACATTCCACCACATGGAACGTCCTAAGAAACATTCCGCCACATGGAACGTCCTAAGAAACATTCCGCCACATGGAACGTCCTAAGAAACATTCCGCCACATGGAACGTCCTAAGAAACATTCCGCCACATGGAACGTCCTAACAAACATTCCGCCACATGGAACGTCCTAAGAAACATTCCGCCACATGGAACGTCTTAAGAAACATTCCGCCACATGGAACGTCCTAAGAAACATTCCGCCACATGGAACGTCCTAAGAAACATTCCATGGAACGTCCTAAGAATTCCGCCACATGGAACGTCCTAAGAAACATTCCGCCACATGGAACGTCCTAAGAAACATTCCGCCACATGGAACGTCCTAAGAAACATTCCGCCACATGGAACGTCCTAAGAAACATTCCGCAACATGGAACGTCCTAAGAAACATTCCGCCACATGGAACGTCCTAAGAAACATTCCGCCACATGGAACGTCCTAAGAAACATTCCGCCACATGGAACGTCCTAAGAAACATTCCGCCACATGGAACGTCCTAAGAAACATTCCGCCACATGGAACGTCCTAAGAAACATTCCGCCACATGGAACGTCCTAAGAAACATTCCGCCACATGGAACGTCCTAAGAAACATTCCGCCACATGGAACGTCCTAAGAAACATTCCGCCACATGGAACGTCCTAAGAAACATTCCGCCACATGGAACGTCCTAAGAAACATTCCGCCACATGGAACGTCCTAAGAAACATTCCGCCACATGGAACGTCCTAAGAAACATTCCGCCACATGGAACGTCCTAAGAAACATTCCGCCACATGGAACGTCCTAAGAAACATTCCGCCACATGGAACGTCCTAAGAAACATTCCGCCACATGGAACGTCCTAAGAAACATTCCGCCACATGGAACGTCCTAAGAAACATTCCGCCACATGGAACGTCCTAAGAAACATTCCGCCACATGGAACGTCCTAAGAAACATTCCGCCACATGGAACGTCCTAAGAAACATTCCGCCACATGGAACGTCCTAAGAAACATTCCGCCACATGGAACGTCCTAAGAAACATTCCGCCACATGGAACGTCCTAAGAAACATTCCGCCACATGGAACGTCCTAAGAAACATTCCGCCACATGGAACGTCCTAAGAAACATTCCGCCACATGGAACGTCCTAAGAAACATTCCGCCACATGGAACGTCCTAAGAAACATTCCGCCACATGGAACGTCCTAAGAAACATTCCGCCACATGGAACGTCCTAAGAAACATTCCGCCACATGGAACGTCCTAAGAAACATTCCGCCACATGGAACGTCCTAAGAAACATTCCGCCACATGGAACGTCCTAAGAAACATTCCGCCACATGGAACGTCCTAAGAAACATTCCGCCACATGGAACGTCCTAAGAAACATTCCGCCACATGGAACGTCCTAAGAAACATTCCGCCACATGGAACGTCCTAAGAAACATTCCGCCACATGGAACGTCCTAAGAAACATTCCGCCACATGGAACGTCCTAAGAAACATTCCGCCACATGGAACGTCCTAAGAAACATTCCGCCACATGGAACGTCCTAAGAAACATTCCGCCACATGGAACGTCCTAAGAAACATTCCGCCACATGGAACGTCCTAAGAAACATTCCGCCACATGGAACGTCCTAAGAAACATTCCGCCACATGGAACGTCCTAAGAAACATTCCGCCACATGGAACGTCCTAAGAAACATTCCGCCACATGGAACGTCCTAAGAAACATTCCGCCACATGGAACGTCCTAAGAAACATTCCGCCACATGGAACGTCCTAAGAAACATTCCGCCACATGGAACGTCCTAAGAAACATTCCGCCACATGGAACGTCCTAAGAAACATTCCGCCACATGGAACGTCCTAAGAAACATTCCGCCACATGGAACGTCCTAAGAAACATTCCGCCACATGGAACGTCCTAAGAAACATTCCGCCACATGGAACGTCCTAAGAAACATTCCGCCACATGGAACGTCCTAAGAAACATTCCGCCACATGGAACGTCCTAAGAAACATTCCGCCACATGGAACGTCCTAAGAAACATTCCGCCACATGGAACGTCCTAAGAAACATTCCGCCACATGGAACGTCCTAAGAAACATTCCGCCACATGGAACGTCCTAAGAAACATTCCGCCACATGGAACGTCCTAAGAAACATTCCGCCACATGGAACGTCCTAAGAAACATTCCGCCACATGGAACGTCCTAAGAAACATTCCGCCACATGGAACGTCCTAAGAAACATTCCGCCACATGGAACGTCCTAAGAAACATTCCGCCACATGGAACGTCCTAAGAAACATTCCGCCACATGGAACGTCCTAAGAAACATTCCGCCACATGGAACGTCCTAAGAAACATTCCGCCACATGGAACGTCCTAAGAAACATTCCGCCACATGGAACGTCCTAAGAAACATTCCGCCACATGGAACGTCCTAAGAAACATTCCGCCACATGGAACGTCCTAAGAAACATTCCGCCACATGGAACGTCCTAAGAAACATTCCGCCACATGGAACGTCCTAAGAAACATTCCGCCACATGGAACGTCCTAAGAAACATTCCGCCACATGGAACGTCCTAAGAAACATTCCGCCACATGGAACGTCCTAAGAAACATTCCGCCACATGGAACGTCCTAAGAAACATTCCGCCACATGGAACGTCCTAAGAAACATTCCGCCACATGGAACGTCCTAAGAAACATTCCGCCACATGGAACGTCCTAAGAAACATTCCGCCACATGGAACGTCCTAAGAAACATTCCGCCACATGGAACGTCCTAAGAAACATTCCGCCACATGGAACGTCCTAAGAAACATTCCGCCACATGGAACGTCCTAAGAAACATTCCGCCACATGGAACGTCCTAAGAAACATTCCGCCACATGGAACGTCCTAAGAAACATTCCGCCACATGGAACGTCCTAAGAAACATTCCGCCACATGGAACGTCCTAAGAAACATTCCGCCACATGGAACGTCCTAAGAAACATTCCGCCACATGGAACGTCCTAAGAAACATTCCGCCACATGGAACGTCCTAAGAAACATTCCGCCACATGGAACGTCCTAAGAAACATTCCGCCACATGGAACGTCCTAAGAAACATTCCGCCACATGGAACGTCCTAAGAAACATTCCGCCACATGGAACGTCCTAAGAAACATTCCGCCACATGGAACGTCCTAAGAAACATTCCGCCACATGGAACGTCCTAAGAAACATTCCGCCACATGGAACGTCCTAAGAAACATTCCGCCACATGGAACGTCCTAAGAAACATTCCGCCACATGGAACGTCCTAAGAAACATTCCGCCACATGGAACGTCCTAAGAAACATTCCGCCACATGGAACGTCCTAAGAAACATTCCGCCACATGGAACGTCCTAAGAAACATTCCGCCACATGGAACGTCCTAAGAAACATTCCGCCACATGGAACGTCCTAAGAAACATTCCGCCACATGGAACGTCCTAAGAAACATTCCGCCACATGGAACGTCCTAAGAAACATTCCGCCACATGGAACGTCCTAAGAAACATTCCGCCACATGGAACGTCCTAAGAAACATTCCGCCACATGGAACGTCCTAAGAAACATTCCGCCACATGGAACGTCCTAAGAAACATTCCGCCACATGGAACGTCCTAAGAAACATTCCGCCACATGGAACGTCCTAAGAAACATTCCGCCACATGGAACGTCCTAAGAAACATTCCGCCACATGGAACGTCCTAAGAAACATTCCGCCACATGGAACGTCCTAAGAAACATTCCGCCACATGGAACGTCCTAAGAAACATTCCGCCACATGGAACGTCCTAAGAAACATTCCGCCACATGGAACGTCCTAAGAAACATTCCGCCACATGGAACGTCCTAAGAAACATTCCGCCACATGGAACGTCCTAAGAAACATTCCGCCACATGGAACGTCCTAAGAAACATTCCGCCACATGGAACGTCCTAAGAAACATTCCGCCACATGGAACGTCCTAAGAAACATTCCGCCACATGGAACGTCCTAAGAAACATTCCGCCACATGGAACGTCCTAAGAAACATTCCGCCACATGGAACGTCCTAAGAAACATTCCGCCACATGGAACGTCCTAAGAAACATTCCGCCACATGGAACGTCCTAAGAAACATTCCGCCACATGGAACGTCCTAAGAAACATTCCGCCACATGGAACGTCCTAAGAAACATTCCGCCACATGGAACGTCCTAAGAAACATTCCGCCACATGGAACGTCCTAAGAAACATTCCGCCACATGGAACGTCCTAAGAAACATTCCGCCACATGGAACGTCCTAAGAAACATTCCGCCACATGGAACGTCCTAAGAAACATTCCGCCACATGGAACGTCCTAAGAAACATTCCGCCACATGGAACGTCCTAAGAAACATTCCGCCACATGGAACGTCCTAAGAAACATTCCGCCACATGGAACGTCCTAAGAAACATTCCGCCACATGGAACGTCCTAAGAAACATTCCGCCACATGGAACGTCCTAAGAAACATTCCGCCACATGGAACGTCCTAAGAAACATTCCGCCACATGGAACGTCCTAAGAAACATTCCGCCACATGGAACGTCCTAAGAAACATTCCGCCACATGGAACGTCCTAAGAAACATTCCGCCACATGGAACGTCCTAAGAAACATTCCGCCACATGGAACGTCCTAAGAAACATTCCGCCACATGGAACGTCCTAAGAAACATTCCGCCACATGGAACGTCCTAAGAAACATTCCGCCACATGGAACGTCCTAAGAAACATTCCGCCACATGGAACGTCCTAAGAAACATTCCGCCACATGGAACGTCCTAAGAAACATTCCGCCACATGGAACGTCCTAAGAAACATTCCGCCACATGGAACGTCCTAAGAAACATTCCGCCACATGGAACGTCCTAAGAAACATTCCGCCACATGGAACGTCCTAAGAAACATTCCGCCACATGGAACGTCCTAAGAAACATTCCGCCACATGGAACGTCCTAAGAAACATTCCGCCACATGGAACGTCCTAAGAAACATTCCGCCACATGGAACGTCCTAAGAAACATTCCGCCACATGGAACGTCCTAAGAAACATTCCGCCACATGGAACGTCCTAAGAAACATTCCGCCACATGGAACGTCCTAAGAAACATTCCGCCACATGGAACGTCCTAAGAAACATTCCGCCACATGGAACGTCCTAAGAAACATTCCGCCACATGGAACGTCCTAAGAAACATTCCGCCACATGGAACGTCCTAAGAAACATTCCGCCACATGGAACGTCCTAAGAAACATTCCGCCACATGGAACGTCCTAAGAAACATTCCGCCACATGGAACGTCCTAAGAAACATTCCGCCACATGGAACGTCCTAAGAAACATTCCGCCACATGGAACGTCCTAAGAAACATTCCGCCACATGGAACGTCCTAAGAAACATTCCGCCACATGGAACGTCCTAAGAAACATTCCGCCACATGGAACGTCCTAAGAAACATTCCGCCACATGGAACGTCCTAAGAAACATTCCGCCACATGGAACGTCCTAAGAAACATTCCGCCACATGGAACGTCCTAAGAAACATTCCGCCACATGGAACGTCCTAAGAAACATTCCGCCACATGGAACGTCCTAAGAAACATTCCGCCACATGGAACGTCCTAAGAAACATTCCGCCACATGGAACGTCCTAAGAAACATTCCGCCACATGGAACGTCCTAAGAAACATTCCGCCACATGGAACGTCCTAAGAAACATTCCGCCACATGGAACGTCCTAAGAAACATTCCGCCACATGGAACGTCCTAAGAAACATTCCGCCACATGGAACGTCCTAAGAAACATTCCGCCACATGGAACGTCCTAAGAAACATTCCGCCACATGGAACGTCCTAAGAAACATTCCGCCACATGGAACGTCCTAAGAAACATTCCGCCACATGGAACGTCCTAAGAAACATTCCGCCACATGGAACGTCCTAAGAAACATTCCGCCACATGGAACGTCCTAAGAAACATTCCGCCACATGGAACGTCCTAAGAAACATTCCGCCACATGGAACGTCCTAAGAAACATTCCGCCACATGGAACGTCCTAAGAAACATTCCGCCACATGGAACGTCCTAAGAAACATTCCGCCACATGGAACGTCCTAAGAAACATTCCGCCACATGGAACGTCCTAAGAAACATTCCGCCACATGGAACGTCCTAAGAAACATTCCGCCACATGGAACGTCCTAAGAAACATTCCGCCACATGGAACGTCCTAAGAAACATTCCGCCACATGGAACGTCCTAAGAAACATTCCGCCACATGGAACGTCCTAAGAAACATTCCGCCACATGGAACGTCCTAAGAAACATTCCGCCACATGGAACGTCCTAAGAAACATTCCGCCACATGGAACGTCCTAAGAAACATTCCGCCACATGGAACGTCCTAAGAAACATTCCGCCACATGGAACGTCCTAAGAAACATTCCGCCACATGGAACGTCCTAAGAAACATTCCGCCACATGGAACGTCCTAAGAAACATTCCGCCACATGGAACGTCCTAAGAAACATTCCGCCACATGGAACGTCCTAAGAAACATTCCGCCACATGGAACGTCCTAAGAAACATTCCGCCACATGGAACGTCCTAAGAAACATTCCGCCACATGGAACGTCCTAAGAAACATTCCGCCACATGGAACGTCCTAAGAAACATTCCGCCACATGGAACGTCCTAAGAAACATTCCGCCACATGGAACGTCCTAAGAAACATTCCGCCACATGGAACGTCCTAAGAAACATTCCGCCACATGGAACGTCCTAAGAAACATTCCGCCACATGGAACGTCCTAAGAAACATTCCGCCACATGGAACGTCCTAAGAAACATTCCGCCACATGGAACGTCCTAAGAAACATTCCGCCACATGGAACGTCCTAAGAAACATTCCGCCACATGGAACGTCCTAAGAAACATTCCGCCACATGGAACGTCCTAAGAAACATTCCGCCACATGGAACGTCCTAAGAAACATTCCGCCACATGGAACGTCCTAAGAAACATTCCGCCACATGGAACGTCCTAAGAAACATTCCGCCACATGGAACGTCCTAAGAAACATTCCGCCACATGGAACGTCCTAAGAAACATTCCGCCACATGGAACGTCCTAAGAAACATTCCGCCACATGGAACGTCCTAAGAAACATTCCGCCACATGGAACGTCCTAAGAAACATTCCGCCACATGGAACGTCCTAAGAAACATTCCGCCACATGGAACGTCCTAAGAAACATTCCGCCACATGGAACGTCCTAAGAAACATTCCGCCACATGGAACGTCCTAAGAAACATTCCGCCACATGGAACGTCCTAAGAAACATTCCGCCACATGGAACGTCCTAAGAAACATTCCGCCACATGGAACGTCCTAAGAAACATTCCGCCACATGGAACGTCCTAAGAAACATTCCGCCACATGGAACGTCCTAAGAAACATTCCGCCACATGGAACGTCCTAAGAAACATTCCGCCACATGGAACGTCCTAAGAAACATTCCGCCACATGGAACGTCCTAAGAAACATTCCGCCACATGGAACGTCCTAAGAAACATTCCGCCACATGGAACGTCCTAAGAAACATTCCGCCACATGGAACGTCCTAAGAAACATTCCGCCACATGGAACGTCCTAAGAAACATTCCGCCACATGGAACGTCCTAAGAAACATTCCGCCACATGGAACGTCCTAAGAAACATTCCGCCACATGGAACGTCCTAAGAAACATTCCGCCACATGGAACGTCCTAAGAAACATTCCGCCACATGGAACGTCCTAAGAAACATTCCGCCACATGGAACGTCCTAAGAAACATTCCGCCACATGGAACGTCCTAAGAAACATTCCGCCACATGGAACGTCCTAAGAAACATTCCGCCACATGGAACGTCCTAAGAAACATTCCGCCACATGGAACGTCCTAAGAAACATTCCGCCACATGGAACGTCCTAAGAAACATTCCGCCACATGGAACGTCCTAAGAAACATTCCGCCACATGGAACGTCCTAAAAACATTCCGCCACATGGAACGTCCTAAGAAACATTCCGCCACATGGAACGTCCTAAGAAACATTCCGCCACATGGAACGTCCTAAGAAACATTCCGCCACATGGAACGTCCTAAGAAACATTCCGCCACATGGAACGTCCTAAGAAACATTCCGCCACATGGAACGTCCTAAGAAACATTCCGCCACATGGAACGTCCTAAGAAACATTCCGCCACATGGAACGTCCTAAGAAACATTCCGCCACATGGAACGTCCTAAGAAACATTCCGCCACATGGAACGTCCTAAGAAACATTCCGCCACATGGAACGTCCTAAGAAACATTCCGCCACATGGAACGTCCTAAGAAACATTCCGCCACATGGAACGTCCTAAGAAACATTCCGCCACATGGAACGTCCTAAGAAACATTCCGCCACATGGAACGTCCTAAGAAACATTCCGCCACATGGAACGTCCTAAGAAACATTCCGCCACATGGAACGTCCTAAGAAACATTCCGCCACATGGAACGTCCTAAGAAACATTCCGCCACATGGAACGTCCTAAGAAACATTCCGCCACATGGAACGTCCTAAGAAACATTCCGCCACATGGAACGTCCTAAGAAACATTCCGCCACATGGAACGTCCTAAGAAACATTCCGCCAAATGGAACGTCCTAAGAAACATTCCGCCACATGGAACTTCCTAAGAAACATTCCGACACATGGAACGTCCTAAGAAACATTCCGTTTCATGGAACGTCCTATGAAACATTCCGCCAAATGGAACATCCTAAAAACATTCCGCCACATGGAACGTCCTAAGAAACATTCCGCCACATGGAACGTCCTAAGAAACATTCCGCCACATGGAACGTCCTAAGAAACATTCCGCCACATGGAACATCCTAAGAAACATTCCGCCACATGGAACGTCCTAAGAAACATTCCGCCACATGGAACGTCCTAAGAAAAATTCCGCCACATGGAACGTCCTAAGAAACATTCCGCCACATGGAACGTCCTAAGAAACATTCCGCCACATGGAACAGTCCTAAGAAACATTCCGCCACATGGAACGTCCTAAGAAACATTCCGCCACATGGAACGTCCTAAGAAACATTCCGCCACATGGAACGTCCTAAGAAACATTCCGCCACATGGAACGTCCTAAGAAACATTCCGCCACATGGAACGTCCTAAGAAACATTCCGCCACATGGAACGTCCTAAGAAACATTCCGCCACATGGAACGTCCTAAGAAACATTCCGCCACATGGAACGTCCTAAGAAACATTCCGCCACATGGAACGTCCTAAGAAACATTCCGCCACATGGAACGTCCTAAGAAACATTCCGCCACATGGAACGTCCTAAGAAACATTCCGCCACATGGAACGTCCTAAGAAACATTCCGCCACATGGAACGTCCTAAGAAACATTCCGCCACATGGAACGTCCTAAGAAACATTCCGCCACATGGAACGTCCTAAGAAACATTCCGCCACATGGAACGTCCTAAGAAACATTCCGCCACATGGAACGTCCTAAGAAACATTCCGCCACATGGAACGTCCTAAGAAACATTCCGCCACATGGAACGTCCTAAGAAACATTCCGCCACATGGAACGTCCTAAGAAACATTCCGCCACATGGAACGTCCTAAGAAACATTCCGCCACATGGAACGTCCTAAGAAACATTCCGCCACATGGAACGTCCTAAGAAACATTCCGCCACATGGAACGTCCTAAGAAACATTCCGCCACATGGAACGTCCTAAGAAACATTCCGCCACATGGAACGTCCTAAGAAACATTCCGCCACATGGAACGTCCTAAGAAACATTCCGCCACATGGAACGTCCTAAGAAACATTCCGCCACATGGAACGTCCTAAGAAACATTCCGCCACATGGAACGTCCTAAGAAACATTCCGCCACATGGAACGTCCTAAGAAACATTCCGCCACATGGAACGTCCTAAGAAACATTCCGCCACATGGAACGTCCTAAGAAACATTCCGCCACATGGAACGTCCTAAGAAACATTCCGCCACATGGAACGTCCTAAGAAACATTCCGCCACATGGAACGTCCTAAGAAACATTCCGCCACATGGAACATCCTAAGAAACATTCCGCCACATGGAACGTCCTAAGAAACAGTCCGCCACATGGAACGTCCTAAGAAACATTCCGCCACATGGAACGTCCTAAGAAACATTCCGCCACATGGAACGCCCTAAGAAACATTCCGCCACATGGAACGTCCTAAGAAACATTCCGCAACAAGGAACGTCCTAAGAAACATTCCGCCACATGGAACGCCCTAAGAAACATTCCGCCACATGGAACGTCCTAAGAAACATTCCGCCACATGGAACGTCCTAAGAAAACATTCCGCCACATGGAACTTCCAAAGAAACATTCCGCCACATGGAACGTCCTAAGAAAAATTCCGCCACATGGAACGTCCTAAGAAACATTCCGCCACATGGAACGTCCTAAGAAACATTCCGCCACATGGAACGTTCTAAGAAACATTCCGCCACATGGAACGTCCTAAGAAACATTCCGCCACATGGAACGTCCTAAGAAACATTCCGCCACATGGAACGTCCTAAGAAACATTCCGCCACATGGAACGTCCTAAGAAACATTCCGCCACATGGAACGTCCTAAGAAACATTCCGCCACATGGAACGTCCTAAGAAACATTCCGCCACATGGAACGTCCTAAGAAACATTCCGCCACATGGAACGTCCTAAGAAACATTCCGCCACATGGAACGTCCTAAGAAACATTCCGCCACATGGAACGTCCTAAGAAACATTCCGCCACATGGAACGTCCTAAGAAACATTCCGCCACATGGAACGTCCTAAGAAACATTCCGCCACATGGAACGTCCTAAGAAACATTCCGCCACATGGAACGTCCTAAGAAACATTCCGCCACATGGAACGTCCTAAGAAACATTCCGCCACATGGAACGTCCTAAGAAACATTCCGCCACATGGAACGTCCTAAGAAACATTCCGCCACATGGAACGTCCTAAGAAACATTCCGCCACATGGAACGTCCTAAGAAACATTCCGCCACATGGAACGTCCTAAGAAACATTCCGCCACATGGAACGTCCTAAGAAACATTCCGCCACATGGAACGTCCTAAGAAACATTCCGCCACATGGAACGTCCTAAGAAACATTCCGCCACATGGAACGTCCTAAGAAACATTCCGCCACATGGAACGTCCTAAGAAACATTCCGCCACATGGAACGTCCTAAGAAACATTCCGCCACATGGAACGTCCTAAGAAACATTCCGCCACATGGAACGTCCTAAGAAACATTCCGCCACATGGAACGTCCTAAGAAACATTCCGCCACATGGAACGTCCTAAGAAACATTCCGCCACATGGAACGTCCTAAGAAACATTCCGCCACATGGAACGTCCTAAGAAACATTCCGCCACATGGAACGTCCTAAGAAACATTCCGCCACATGGAACGTCCTAAGAAACATTCCGCCACATGGAACGTCCTAAGAAACATTCCGCCACATGGAACGTCCTAAGAAACATTCCGCCACATGGAACGTCCTAAGAAACATTCCGCCACATGGAACGTCCTAAGAAACATTCCGCCACATGGAACGTCCTAAGAAACATTCCGCCACATGGAACGTCCTAAGAAACATTCCGCCACATGGAACGTCCTAAGAAACATTCCGCCACATGGAACGTCCTAAGAAACATTCCGCCACATGGAACGTCCTAAGAAACATTCCGCCACATGGAACGTCCTAAGAAACATTCCGCCACATGGAACGTCCTAAGAAACATTCCGCCACATGGAACGTCCTAAGAAACATTCCGCCACATGGAACGTCCTAAGAAACATTCCGCCACATGGAACGTCCTAAGAAACATTCCGCCACATGGAACGTCCTAAGAAACATTCCGCCACATGGAACGTCCTAAGAAACATTCCGCCACATGGAACGTCCTAAGAAACATTCCGCCACATGGAACGTCCTAAGAAACATTCCGCCACATGGAACGTCCTAAGAAACATTCCGCCACATGGAACGTCCTAAGAAACATTCCGCCACATGGAACGTCCTAAGAAACATTCCGCCACATGGAACGTCCTAAGAAACATTCCGCCACATGGAACGTCCTAAGAAACATTCCGCCACATGGAACGTCCTAAGAAACATTCCGCCACATGGAACGTCCTAAGAAACATTCCGCCACATGGAACGTCCTAAGAAACATTCCGCCACATGGAACGTCCTAAGAAACATTCCGCCACATGGAACGTCCTAAGAAACATTCCGCCACATGGAACGTCCTAAGAAACATTCCGCCACATGGAACGTCCTAAGAAACATTCCGCCACATGGAACGTCCTAAGAAACATTCCGCCACATGGAACGTCCTAAGAAACATTCCGCCACATGGAACGTCCTAAGAAACATTCCGCCACATGGAACGTCCTAAGAAACATTCCGCCACATGGAACGTCCTAAGAAACATTCCGCCACATGGAACGTCCTAAGAAACATTCCGCCACATGGAACGTCCTAAGAAACATTCCGCCACATGGAACGTCCTAAGAAACATTCCGCCACATGGAACGTCCTAAGAAACATTCCGCCACATGGAACGTCCTAAGAAACATTCCGCCACATGGAACGTCCTAAGAAACATTCCGCCACATGGAACGTCCTAAGAAACATTCCGCCACATGGAACGTCCTAAGAAACATTCCGCCACATGGAACGTCCTAAGAAACATTCCGCCACATGGAACGTCCTAAGAAACATTCCGCCACATGGAACGTCCTAAGAAACATTCCGCCACATGGAACGTCCTAAGAAACATTCCGCCACATGGAACGTCCTAAGAAACATTCCGCCACATGGAACGTCCTAAGAAACATTCCGCCACATGGAACGTCCTAAGAAACATTCCGCCACATGGAACGTCCTAAGAAACATTCCGCCACATGGAACGTCCTAAGAAACATTCCGCCACATGGAACGTCCTAAGAAACATTCCGCCACATGGAACGTCCTAAGAAACATTCCGCCACATGGAACGTCCTAAGAAACATTCCGCCACATGGAACGTCCTAAGAAACATTCCGCCACATGGAACGTCCTAAGAAACATTCCGCCACATGGAACGTCCTAAGAAACATTCCGCCACATGGAACGTCCTAAGAAACATTCCGCCACATGGAACGTCCTAAGAAACATTCCGCCACATGGAACGTCCTAAGAAACATTCCGCCACATGGAACGTCCTAAGAAACATTCCGCCACATGGAACGTCCTAAGAAACATTCCGCCACATGGAACGTCCTAAGAAACATTCCGCCACATGGAACGTCCTAAGAAACATTCCGCCACATGGAACGTCCTAAGAAACATTCCGCCACATGGAACGTCCTAAGAAACATTCCGCCACATGGAACGTCCTAAGAAACATTCCGCCACATGGAACGTCCTAAGAAACATTCCGCCACATGGAACGTCCTAAGAAACATTCCGCCACATGGAACGTCCTAAGAAACATTCCGCCACATGGAACGTCCTAAGAAACATTCCGCCACATGGAACGTCCTAAGAAACATTCCGCCACATGGAACGTCCTAAGAAACATTCCGCCACATGGAACGTCCTAAGAAACATTCCGCCACATGGAACGTCCTAAGAAACATTCCGCCACATGGAACGTCCTAAGAAACATTCCGCCACATGGAACGTCCTAAGAAACATTCCGCCACATGGAACGTCCTAAGAAACATTCCGCCACATGGAACGTCCTAAGAAACATTCCGCCACATGGAACGTCCTAAGAAACATTCCGCCACATGGAACGTCCTAAGAAACATTCCGCCACATGGAACGTCCTAAGAAACATTCCGCCACATGGAACGTCCTAAGAAACATTCCGCCACATGGAACGTCCTAAGAAACATTCCGCCACATGGAACGTCCTAAGAAACATTCCGCCACATGGAACGTCCTAAGAAACATTCCGCCACATGGAACGTCCTAAGAAACATTCCGCCACATGGAACGTCCTAAGAAACATTCCGCCACATGGAACGTCCTAAGAAACATTCCGCCACATGGAACGTCCTAAGAAACATTCCGCCACATGGAACGTCCTAAGAAACATTCCGCCACATGGAACGTCCTAAGAAACATTCCGCCACATGGAACGTCCTAAGAAACATTCCGCCACATGGAACGTCCTAAGAAACATTCCGCCACATGGAACGTCCTAAGAAACATTCCGCCACATGGAACGTCCTAAGAAACATTCCGCCACATGGAACGTCCTAAGAAACATTCCGCCACATGGAACGTCCTAAGAAACATTCCGCCACATGGAACGTCCTAAGAAACATTCCGCCACATGGAACGTCCTAAGAAACATTCCGCCACATGGAACGTCCTAAGAAACATTCCGCCACATGGAACGTCCTAAGAAACATTCCGCCACATGGAACGTCCTAAGAAACATTCCGCCACATGGAACGTCCTAAGAAACATTCCGCCACATGGAACGTCCTAAGAAACATTCCGCCACATGGAACGTCCTAAGAAACATTCCGCCACATGGAACGTCCTAAGAAACATTCCGCCACATGGAACGTCCTAAGAAACATTCCGCCACATGGAACGTCCTAAGAAACATTCCGCCACATGGAACGTCCTAAGAAACATTCCGCCACATGGAACGTCCTAAGAAACATTCCGCCACATGGAACGTCCTAAGAAACATTCCGCCACATGGAACGTCCTAAGAAACATTCCGCCACATGGAACGTCCTAAGAAACATTCCGCCACATGGAACGTCCTAAGAAACATTCCGCCACATGGAACGTCCTAAGTAACATTCCGCCACATGGAACGTCCTAAGAAACATTCCGCCACATGGACGTCCTAAGAAACATTCCGCCACATGGAACGTCCTAAGAAACATTCCGCCACATGGAACTTCCTAAGAAACATTCCGCCACATGGAACGTCCTAAGAAACATTCCGCCACATGGAACGTCCTAAAAAACATTCCGTTTCATGGAACGTCCTATAAAACATTCCGCCAAATGGAACGTCCTAGGAAACATTCCGCCACATGGAACGTCCTAAGAAACATTCCGCCACATGGAACGTCCTAAGAAACATTCCGTTTCATGGAACGTCCTATAAAACATTCCGCCAAATGGAACTTCCTAAAAAACATTCCGCCACATGGAACATCCTGATAAACATTCCGCCACATGGAACATCCTGATAAACATTCCGCCACATGGAACTTCCTAAGAAACATTCAGCCACATGGAACGTCCTAAGAAACGTTCCGCCACATGGAACGTCCTAAGAAACATTCCGCCAAATGGAACATCCTAAAAAACATTCCGCCACATCGAACATCCTAAGAAACATTCCGCCACATGGAACGTCCTAAGAAACATTCCGCCACATGGAACGTCCTAAGTAACATTCCGCCACATGGAACGTCCTAAAAAACATTCCGCCACATGGAACTTCCTAAGAAACATTCCGCCACATGGAACGTCCTAAGAAACATTCCGCCACATGGAACGTCCTAAGTAACATTCCGCCACATGGAACGTCCTAAGAAACATTCCGCCACATGGAACGTCCTAAGAAACATTCCGCCACATGGAACTTCCTAAGAAACATTCCGCCACATGGAACGTCCTAAGAAACATTCCGCCACATGGAACTTCCTAAGAAACATTCCGCCACATGTAACGTCCTAAGAAACATTCCGCCACATGGAACGTCCTAAAAAACATTCCGTTTCATGGAACGTCCTATAAAACATTCCGACAAATGGAACATCCTAAAAAACATTCCGCCACATGGAACGTCCTAGGAAACATTCCGCCACATGGAACGTCCTAAGAAACATTCCGCCACATGGAACGTCCTAAGAAACATTCCGCCACATGGAACTTCCTAAGAAACATTTTGCCACATGGAACGTCCTAAGAAACATTCCGCCACATGGAACGTCCTAAAAAACATTCCGTTTCATGGAACGTCCTATAAAACATTCCGCCAAATGGAACATCCTAAAAAACATTCCGCCACATGGAACGTCCTAGGAAACATTCCGCCACATGGAACGTCCTAAGAAACATTCCGCCACATGGAACGTCTTAAGAAACATTCCGTTTCATGGAACGTCCTATAAAACATTCCGCCAAATGGAACTTCCTAAAAACATTCCGCCACATGGAACGTCCTGATAAACATTCCGCCACATGGAACGTTCTAAGAAACATTCCGCCACATGGAACTTCCTAAGAAACATTCCGCCACATGGAACGTCCTAAGAAACATTTCGCCACATGGAATGTCCTAAGTAACATTCCGCCACATGGAACGTCCTAAGAAACATTCCGCCACATGGAACGTCCTAAGAAACTTTCCGCCACATGGAACGTTCTAAAAAACATTCCGAGACATGGAACGTCCTAATAAACATTCCGCCACATGGAACGTCCTAAGAAACATTCCGCCACATGGAACGTCCTAAGAAACATTCCGCCACATGGAACGTCCTAAGAAACATTCCGCCACATGGAACGTCCTAAGAAACATTCCGCCACATGGAACGTCCTAAGAAACATTCCGCCACATGGAACGTCCTAAGAAACATTCCGCCACATGGAACGTCCTAAGAAACATTCCGCCACATGGAACGTCCTAAGAAACATTCCGCCACATGAAACTTCCTAAGAAACATTCCGCCACATGGAACGTCCTAAGAAACATTCCGCCACATGGAACGTCCTAAGAAACATTCCGCCACATGGAACGTCCAAAGAAACATTCCGCCACATGGAACGTCCTAGAAACATTCCTGCCACATGGAACGTCCTAATAAACATTCCGTTCCATGGAACGTCCTATAAAACATTCCGCCAATGGAACATCCTAAGAAACATTCCGCCACATGGAACATCCTAAGAAACATTCCGCCACATGGAACGTCCTAAGAAACATTCCGCCACATGGAACGTCCTAAGAAACATTCCGCCACATGGAACGTCCTAAGAAACATTCCGCCACATGGAACGTCCTAAGAAACATTCCGCCACATGAACGTCCTAAGAAACATTCCGCCACATGGAACATCCTAAGAAACATTCCGCCACATGGAACGTCCTAAAAAACATTCCGCCACATGGAACGTCCTAAGAAACATTCCGTTCACATGGAACGTCCTAAAAAACATTCCGCCACATGGAACATCCTAAGAAACATTCAGCCACATGGAACGTCCTAAGAAACATTCCGCCACATGGAACGTCCTAAGAAACATTCCGCCAAATGGAACATCCTAAAAAACATTCCGCCACATGGAACATCCTAAGAAACATTCCGCCACATGGAACGTCCTAAGAAACATTCCGCCACATGGAACGTCCTAAGAAACATTCCGCCACATGGAACGTCCTAAGAAACATTCCGCCACATGGAACGCCCTAAGAAACATTCCGCCACATGGAACGTCCTAAGAAACATTCCGCCACATGGAACGTCCTAATAAACATTCCACCACATGGAACGTCCTAATAAACATTCCGCCACATGGAACATCCTAAGAAACATTCCGCCACATGGAACGTGCTAAGAAACATTCAGCAACATGGAACGTCCTAATAAACATTCCGTTTCATGGAACGTCCTATAAAACATTCCGCCAAATGGAACATCCTAAAAAACATTCCGCCACATGGAACATCCTAAAAAACATTCCGCCACATGGAACGTCCTAAGAAACATTCCGCCACATGGAACGTCCTAAGTAACATTCCGCCACATGGAACGTCCTAAGTAACATTCCGCCACATGGAACGTCCTAAGAAACATTCCGCCACATGGAACGTCCTAAGAAACATTCCGCCACATGGAACGTCCTAAGAAACATTCCGCCACATGGAACGTCCTAAGAAACATTCCGCCACATGGAACGTCCTAAGAAACATTCCGTCACATGGAACGTCCTAAGAAACATTCCGCCACATGGAACGTCCTAAGAAACATTCCGCCACATGGAACGTCCTAAGAAACATTCCGCCACATGAAACGTCCTAAGAAACATTCCGCCACATGGAACGTCCTAAGAAACATTCTGCCACATGGAACGTCCTAAGAAACATTCCGCAACATGGAACGTCCTAAGTAAACATTCCGCCACATGGAACGTCCTAAGAAACATTCCGCCACATGGAACTTCCTAAAAACATTCCGCCACATGGAACGTCCTAAGAAACATTCCGCCACATGGAACGTCCTAAGAAACATTCCGCCACATGGAACGTCCTAAGAAACATTCCGCCACATTGAACGTCCTAAGAAACATTCCGCCACATGGAACGTCCTAAGAAACATTCCGCCACATGGAACATCCTAAGAAACATTCCGCCACATGGACCGTGCCTAAGAAACATTCCGCCACATGGAACGTCCTAAGAAACATTCCGCCACATGGAACGTCCTAAGAAACATTCCGTTCAATGGAACGTCCTATAAAAACATTCCGCCACATGGAACATCTTAAGAAAACATTCCGCCACATGGAACGTCCTAAGACACATTCCGCCACATGGAACAGTCCTAAAGAAACATTCCGCCACATGGAACGTCCTAAGAAACATTCCGCCACATGGAACGTCCTAAGAAACATTCCGCCACATGGAACGTCCTAAGAAACATTCCGCCACATGGAACGTCCTAAAAAACATTCCGCCACATGGAACATCCTAAGAAACATTCCGCCACATGGAACGTCCTAAGTAAACATTCCGCCACATGGAACGTCCTAAGAAACATTCCGCCACATGGAACTTCCTAAGAAACATTCCGCCACATGGAACGTCCTAAGAAACATTCCGCCACATGGAACGTCCTAAGAAACATTCCGCCACATGGAACGTCCTAAGAAACATTCCGCCACATGGAACGTCCTAATAAACATTCCGCCACATGGAACGTCCTAATAAACATTCCGCCACATGGAACATCCTAAGAAACATTCCGCCACATGGAACGTCCTAAGAAACATTCCGCCACATGGAACATCCTAAGAAACATTCCGCCACATGGAACGTCCTAAGAAACATTCCGCCACATGGAACGTCCTAAGAAACATTCCGCCACATGGAACGTCCTAAAAAACATTCCGTTTCATGGAACGTCCTATAAAACATTCCGCCACATGGAACGTCCTAAGAAACATTCCGCCACATGGAACGTCCTAAGAAACATTCCGCCACATGGAACGTCCTAAGAAACATTCCGCCACATGGAACGTCCTAAGAAACATTCCGCCACATGGAACGTCCTAAGAAACATTCCGCCAAATGGAACATCCTAAAAAATATTCCGCCACATGGAACATCCTAAGAAATATTCTGCCACATGGAACGTCCTAAGAAACATTCCGCCACATGGAACGTCCTAAGTAACATTCCGCCACATGGAACGTCCTAAGAAACATTCCGCCACATGGAACGTCCTAAGAAACATTCCGCCACATGGAACGTCCTAAGAAACATTCCACCACATGGAACTTCCTAAGAAACATTCCGCCACATGTAACGTCCTAAGAAACATTCCGCCACATGGAACGTCCTAAAAAACATTCCGTTTCATGGAACGTCCTATAAAACATTCCGCCAAATGGAACATCCTAAAAAACATTCCGCCACATGGAACGTCCTAGGAAACATTCCGCCACATGGAACGTCCTAAGAAACATTCCGCCACATGGAACGTCCTAAGAAACATTCGGTTTCATGGAACGTCCTATAAAACATTCCGCCAAATGGAACTTCCTAAAAAACATTCCGCCACATGGAACATCCTGAT
Organism: Dendropsophus ebraccatus; assembly: GCF_027789765.1. Classification (NCBI taxonomy): domain Eukaryota; kingdom Metazoa; phylum Chordata; class Amphibia; order Anura; family Hylidae; genus Dendropsophus; species Dendropsophus ebraccatus. Next base: position 98,024 of record NW_027210040.1, read on the forward strand.
AAACATTCCGCCACATGGAACGTCCTAAGAAACATTCCGCCACATGGAACTTCCTAAGAAACATTCAGCCACATGGAACGTCCTAAGAAACGTTCCGCCACATGGAACGTCCTAAGAAACATTCCGCCAAATGGAACATCCTAAAAAACATTCCGCCACATGGAACATCCTAAGAAACATTCCGCCACATGGAACGTCCTAAGAAACATTCCGCCACATGGAACGTCCTAAGTAACATTCCGCAACATGGAACGTCCTAAAAAACATTCCGCCACATGGAACTTCCTAAGAAACATTCCGCCACATGGAACGTCCTAAGAAACATTCCGCCACATGGAACGTCCTAAGTAACATTCCGCCACATGGAACGTCCTAAGAAACATTCCGCCACATGGAACTTCCTAAGAAACATTTCGCCACATGGAACGTCCTAAGAAACATTCCGCCACATGGAACGCCCTAAGAAACATTCCGCCACATGGAACGTCCTAAGAAACATTCCGCCACATGGAACGTCCTAAGAAACATTCCGCCACATGGAACGTCCTAAGAAACATTCCGCCACATGGAACGTCCTAAGAAACATTCCGCCACATGGAACGTCCTAAGAAACATTCCGCCACATGGAACGTCCTAAGAAACATTCCGCCACATGGAACTTCCTAAGAAACATTCCGCCACATGGAACGTCCTAAGAAACATTCCGCCACATGGAACGTCCTAAGAAAAATTCCGCCACATGGAACGTCCTAAGAAACATTCCGCCACATGGAACGTCCTAAGAAACATTCTGCCACATGGAACGTCCTAATAAACATTCCGTTTCATGGAACGTCCTATAAAACATTCCGCCAAATGGAACATTCTAAAAAACATTCCGCCACATGGAACATCCTAAGAAACATTCCGCCACATGGAACGTCCTAAGAAACATTCCGCCACATGGAACGTCCTAAGAAACATTCCGCACATGGAACGTCCTAAGAAACATTCCGCCACATGGAACGTCCTAAGAAACATTCCGCCACATGAAACGTCCTAAGAAACATTCCGCCACATGGAACTTCCTAAGAAACATTCCGCCACATGGAACGTCCTATAAAACATTCCGCCACATGGAACGTCCTAAAAAACATTCCGTTTCATGGAACGTCCTATAAAACATTCCGCCACATGGAACATCCTAAAAAACATTCTGCCACATGGAACGTCCTAAGAAACATTCCGCCACATGGAACGTCCTAAGAAACATTCCGCCAAATGGAACATCCTAAAAAATATTCCGCCACATGGAACATCCTAAGAAATATTCCGCCACATGGAACGTCCTAAGAAACATTCCGCCACATGGAACGTCCTAAGAAACATTCCGCCACATGGAACGCCCTAAGAAACATTCCGCCACATGGAACGTCCTAAGAAACATTCCGCCACATGGAACGTCCTAATAAACATTCCACCACATGGAACGTCCTAATAAACATTCCGCCACATGGAACATCCTAAGAAACATTCCGTCACATGGAACGTGCTAAGAAACATTCAGCAACATGGAACGTCCTAATAAACATTCCGTTTAATGGAACGTCCTATAAAACATTCCGCCAAATGGAACATCCTAAAAAACATTCCGCCACATGGAACATCCTAAAAAACATTCCGCCACATGGAACGTCCTAAGAAACATTCCGCCACATGGAACGTCCTAAGTAACAGTCCGCCACATGGAACGTCCTAAGTAACATTCCGCCACATGGAACGTCCTAAGAAACATTCCGCCACATGGAACGTCCTAAGAAACATTCCGCCACATGGAACGTCCTAAGAAACATTCCGCCACATGGAACGTCCTAAGAAACATTCCGCCACATGGAACGTCCTAAGAAACATTCCGCCACATGGAACGTCCTAAGTAACATTCCGCCACATGGAACGTCCTAAGAAACATTCCGCCACATGGAACTTCCTAAGAAACATTCCACCACATGGAACGTCCTAAGAAACATTCCGCCACATGGAACGTCCTAAGTAACATTCCGCCACATGGAACGTCCTAAGAAACATTCCGCCACATGGAACTTCCTAAAAAACATTCCGCCACATGGAACGTCCTAAGAAACATTCCGCCACATGGAACGCCCTAAGAAACATTCCGCCACATGGAACGTCCTAAGAAACATTACGCCACATTGAACGTCCTAAGAAACATTCCGCCACATGGAACGTCCTAATAAACATTCCGCCACATGGAACATCCTAAGAAACATTCCGCCACATGGAACTTCCTAAGAAACATTCCGCCACATGGAACGTCCTAAGAAACATTCCGCCACATGGAACGTCCTAAGAAACATTCCGTTTCATGGAACGTCCTATAAAACATTCCGCCAAATGGAACATCTTAAAAAAACATTCCGCCACATGGAACGTCCTAAGACACATTCCGCCACATGGAACATCCAAAGAAACATTCCGCCAAATGGAACGTCCTAAGAAACATTCCACCACATGGAACGTCCTAAGAAACATTCCGCCACATTGGAACTTCCTAAGAAACATTCCGCCACATGGAACGTCCTAAGAAACATTCAGCCACATGGAACGTCCTAAGAAACATTCCGCCACATGGAACTTCCTAAGTAACATTCCGCCACATGGAACGTCCTAAGAAACATTCCGCCACATGGAACGTCCTAAGAAACATTCCGCCAAATGGAACGTCCTAAAAAACATTCCGCCACATGGAACGTCCTAAGAAACATTCCGCCACATGGAACGTCGTAAGAAACATTCCGCCACATGGAACGTCCTAAGAAACATTCCGCCACATGGAACGTCCTAAGAAACATTCCGCCACATGGAACGTCCTAAGAAACATTCCGCCACATGGAACTTCCTAAGAAACATTCCGCCACATGGAACGTCCTAAGAAACATTCCGCCACATGGAACGTCCTAAGAAACATTCCGCCACATGGAACTTCCTAAGAAACATTCCGCCACATGTAACGTCCTAAGAAACATTCCGCCACATGGAACGTCCTAAGAAACATTCCGCCACATGGAATGTCCTAATAAACATTCCGTTTCATGGAACGTCCTTTAAAACATTCCGCCAAATGGAACTTCCTAAAAAACATTCCGCCACATGGAACTTCCTAAGAAACATACCGCCACATGAAACGTCCTAAGAAACATTCCGCCAAATGGAACATCCTAAAAAACATTCCGCCACATGGAACATCCTAAGAAACATTCCGCCACATGGAACGTCCTAAGAAACATTCCGCCACATGGCTTTTCCTAAGAAACATTCCGCCACATGGAACATCCTAAGAAACATTTCATCACATGGAACGTCCTAAGAAACATTCCGTTACATGGAACGTCCTAAGAAACATTCCGCCACATGGAACGTCCTAAGAAACATTCCGCCACATGGAACTTCCTAAGAAACCTTCCGCCACATGGAACGTCCTAAGAAAAGACATTCCGCCACATATAACATCCTAAGAAACATTCCGCCACATGGAACGTCCTAAGAAACATTCCGCCACATGGAACGTCCTAAGAAACATTCCGCCACATGGAACGTCTTAAGAAACATTCCGTTTCATGGAACGTCCTATAAAACATTCCGCCAAATGGAACTTCCTAAAAACATTCCGCCACATGGAGCGTCCTGATAAACATTCCGCCACATGGAACGTTCTAAGAAACATTCCGCCACATGGAACTTCCTAAGAAACATTCCGCCACATGGAACGTCCTAAGAAACATTTCGCCACATGGAACGTCCTAAGTAACATTCCGCCACATGGAACGTCCTAAGAAACATTCCGCCACATGGAACGTCCTAAGAAACTTTCCGCCACATGGAACGTCCTAAAAAACATTCCGAGACATGGAACGTCCTAATAAACATTCCGCCACATGGAACGTCCTAAGAAACATTCCGCCACATGGAACGCCCTAAGAAACATTCCGCCACATGGAACGTCCTAAGAAACATTCCGCCACATGGAACGTCCTAAGAAACATTCCGCCACATGGAACGTCCTAAGAAACATTCCGCCACATGGAACGTCCTAAGAAACATTCCGCCACATGGAACGTCCTAAGAAACATTCCGCCACATGGAACGTCCTAAGAAACATTCCGCCACATGGAACTTCCTAAGAAACATTCCGCCACATGGAACGTCCTAAGAAACATTCCGCCACATGGAACGTCCTAAGAAACATTCCGCCACATGGAACGTCCTAAGAAACATTCCGCCACATGGAACGTCCTAAGAAACATTCTGCCACATGGAACGTCCTAATAAACATTCCGTTTCATGGAACGTCCTATAAAACATTCCGCCAAATGGAACATCCTAAAAAACATTCCGCCACATGGAACGTCCTAAGAAACATTCCGCCACATGGAACGTCCTAAGAAACATTCCGCCACATGGAACGTCCTAAGAAACATTCCGCCACATGGAACGTCCTAAGAAACATTCCGCCACATGGAACGTCCTAAGAAACATTCCGCCACATGGAACTTCCTAAGAAACATTCCGCCACATGGAACGTCCTAAAAAACATTCCGCCACATGGAACGTCCTAAAAAACATTCCGTTTCATGGAACGTCCTATAAAACATTCCGCCAAATGGAACATCCTAAGAAACATTCCGCCACATGGAACGTCCTAAGAAACATTCCGCCACATGGAACGTCCTAAGAAACATTCCGCCAAATGGAACATCCTAAAAAATATTCCGCCACATGGAACATCCTAAGAAATATTCCGCCACATGGAACGTCCTAAGAAACATTCCGCCACATGGAACGTCCTAAGAAACATTCCGCCACATGGAACGTCCTAAGAAACATTCCGCCACATGGAACGCCCTAAGAAACATTCCGCCACATGGAACGTCCTAAGAAACATTCCGCCACATGGAACGTCCTAAGAAACATTCCGCCACATGGAACGTCCTAAGAAACATTCCGCCACATGGAACATCCTAAGAAACATTCCGCCACATGGAACGTCCTAAGAAACATTCCGCCACATGGAACGTCCTAATAAACATTCCGCCACATGGAACGTCCTATAAAACATTCCGCCAAATGGAACATCCTAAAAAACATTCCGCCACATGGAACATCCTAAGAAACATTCCGCCACATGGAACGTCCTAAGAAACATTCCGCCACATGGAACGTCCTAAGTAACATTCCGCCACATGGAACGTCCTAAGAAACATTCCGCCACATGGAACGTCCTAAGAAACATTCCGCCACATGGAACGTCCTAAGAAACATTCCGCCACATGGAACGTCCTAAGAAACATTCCGCCACATGGAACGTCCTAAGAAACATTCCGCCACATGGAACGTCCTAAGAAACATTCTGCCACATGGAACGTCCTAATAAACATTCCGTTTCATGGAACGTCCTAAGAAACATTCCGCCACATGGAACGCCCTAAGAAACATTCCGCCACATGGAACGTCCTAAGAAACATTCCGCCACATGGAACGTCCTAAGTAACATTCCGCCACATGGAACGTCCTAAGAAACATTCCGCCACATGGAACGTCCTAAGAAACATTCCGCCACATGGAACGTCCTAAGTAACATTCCGCCACATGGAACGTCCTAAGAAACATTCCGCCACATGGAACTTCCTAAAAAACATTCCGCCACATGGAACGTCCTAAGAAACATTCCGCCACATGGAACGCCCTAAGAAACATTCCGCCACATGGAACGTCCTAAGAAACATTCCGCCACATTGAACGCCCTAAGAAACATTCCGCCACATGGAACGTCCTAATAAACATTCCGCCACATGGAACGTCCTAAGAAACATTCCGCCACATGAAACGTCCTAAGAAACATTCCGTTTCATGGAACGTCCTATAAAACATTCCGCCAAATGGAACATCTTAAAAAAACATTCCGCCACATGGAACGTCCTAAGACACATTCCGCCACATGGAACTTCCTAAGAAACATTCCGCCACATGGAACGTCCTAAGAAACATTCCGCCACATGGAACGTCCTAAGAAACATTCCGCCACATGGAACTTCCTAAGAAACATTCCGCCACATGGAACGTCCTAAGAAACATTCCGCCACATGGAACGTCCTAAGAAACATTCCGCCACATGGAATGTCCTAATAAACATTCCGTTTCATGGAACGTCCTATAAAACATTCCGCCAAATGGAACTTCCTAAAAAACATTCCGCCACATGGAACTTCCTAAGAAACATACCGCCACATGGAACGTCCTAAGAAACATTCCGCCAAATGGAACATCCTAAAAAACATTCCTCCACATGGAACATCCTAAGAAACATTCCGCCACATGGAACGTCCTAAGAAACATTCCGCCACATGGAACTTCCTAAGAAACATTCCGCCACATGGAACATCCTAAGAAACATTTCATCACATGGAACGTCCTAAGAAACATTCCGTTACATGGAACGTCCTAAGAAACATTCCGCCACATGGAACGTCCTAAGAAACATTCCGCCACATGGAACGTCCTAAGAAACATTCCGCCACATGGATCTTCCTAAGAAACCTTCCGCCACATGGAACGTCCTAAGAAAAGACATTCCGCCACATATAACATCCTAAGAAACATTCCGCCACATGGAACTTCCTAAGAAACATTCCGCCACATGGAACGTCCTAATAAACATTCCGCCACATGGAACATCCTAAGAAACATTCCGCCACATGGAACGTCCTAAGAAACATTCCGCCACATGGAACGTCCTAAGTAACATTCCGCCACATGGAACGTCCTAAGAAACATTCCGCCACATGGAACGTCTTAAGAAACATTCCGTTTCATGGAACGTCCTATAAAACATTCCGCCAAATGGAACTTCCTAAAAACATTCCGCCACATGGAACGTCCTGATAAACATTCCGCCACATGGAACGTTCTAAGAAACATTCCGCCACATGGAACTTCCTAAGAAACATTCCGCCACATGGAACGTCCTAAGAAACATTTCGCCACATGGAACGTCCTAAGTAACATTCCGCCACATGGAACGTCCTAAGAAACATTCCGCCACATGGAACGTCCTAAGAAACATTCCGCCACATGGAACGTCCTAAGAAACATTCCGCCACATGGAACGTCCTAAGAAACATTCCGCCACATGGAACGTCCTAAGTAACATTCCGCCACATGGAACGTCCTAAGAAACATTCCGCCACATGGAACGTCCTAAGTAACATTCCGCCACATGGAACGTCCTAAGAAACATTCCGCCACATGGAACTTCCTAAGAAACATTCCACCACATGGAACGTCCTAAGAAACATTCCGCCACATGGAACGTCCTAAGTAACATTCCGCCACATGGAACGTCCTAAGAAACATTCCGCTACATGGAACTTCCTAGAAAAACATTCCGCCACATGGAACGTCCTAAGAAACATTCCGCCACATGGAACGCCCTAAGAAACATTCCGCCACATGGAACGTCCTAAGAAACATTCCGCCACATTGAACGTCCTAAGAAACATTCCGCCACATGGTACGTCCTAATAAACATTCCGCCACATGGAACATCCTAAGAAACATTCCGCCACATGGAACTTCCTAAGAAACATTCCGCCACATGGAACGTCCTAAGAAACATTCCGCCACATGGAACGTCCTAAGAAACATTCCGTTTCATGGAACGTCCTATAAAACATTCCGCCAAATGGAACATCTTAAAAAAACATTCCGCCACATGGAACGTCCTAAGACACATTCCGCCACATGGAACATCCAAAGAAACATTCCGCCAAATGGAACGTCCTAAGAAACATTCCACCACATGGAACGTCCTAAGAAACATTCCGCCACATGGAACTTCCTAAGAAACATTCCGCCACATGGAACGTCCTAAGAAACATTCAGCCACATGGAACGTCCTAAGAAACATTCCGCCACATGGAACTTCCTAAGTAACATTCCGCCACATGGAACGTCCTAAGAAACATTCCGCCACATGGAACGTCCTAAGAAACATTCCGCCAAATGGAACGTCCTAAAAACATTCCGCCACATGGAACGTCCTAAGAAACATTCCGCCACATGGAACGTCGTAAGAAACATTCCGCCACATGGAACGTCCTAAGAAACATTCCGCCACATGGAACGTCCTAAGAAACATTCCGCCACATGGAACGTCCTAAGAAACATTCCGCCACATGGAACTTCCTAAGAAACATTCCGCCACATGGAACGTCCTAAGAAACATTCCGCCACATGGAACGTCCTAAGAAACATTCAGCCACATGGAACTTCCTAAGAAACATTCCGCCACATGGAACGTCCTAAGAAACATTCCGCCACATGGAACGTCCTAAGAAACATTCCGCCACATGGAACGTCCTAATAAACATTCCGTTTCATGGAACGTCCTATAAAACATTCCGCCAAATGGAACTTCCTAAAAAACATTCCGCCACATGGAACTTCCTAAGAAACATACCGCCACATGGAACGTCCTAATAAACATTCCGCCAAATGGAACATCCTAAAAAACATTCCGCCACATGGAACATCCTAAGAAACATTCCGCCACATGGAACGTCCTAAGAAACATTCCGCCACATGGCTTTTCCTAAGAAACATTCCGCCACATGGAACATCCTAAGAAACATTTCATCACATGGAACGTCCTAAGAAACATTCCGTTACATGGAACGTCCTAAGAAACATTCCGCCACATGGAACGTCCTAAGAAACATTCCGCCACATGGAACTTCCTAAGAAACCTTCCGCCACATGGAACGTCCTAAGAAAAGACATTCCGCCACATATAACATCCTAAGAAACATTCCGCCACATGGAACTTCCTAAGAAACATTCCGCCACATGGAACGTCCTAATAAACATTCCGCCACATGGAACATCCTAAGAAACATTCCGCCACATGGAACGTCCTAAGAAACATTCCGCCACATGGAACGTCCTAAGTAACATTCCGCCACATGGAACCTCCTAAGTAACATTCCGCCACATGGAACGTCCTAAGAAACATTCCGCCACATGGAACGTCCTAAGAAACATTCCGCCACATGGAACATCCTAAAAAACATTCCGCCACATGGAACGTCCTAAGAAACATTCCGCCACATGGAACGTCCTAAGAAACATTCCGCCACATGGAACGTCCTAAGAAACATTCCGCCACATGGAACGTCCTAAGAAACATTCTGCCACATGGAACGTCCTAATAAACATTCCGTTTCATGGAACGTCCTATAAAACATTCCGCCAAATGGAACATCCTAAAAATCATTCCGCCACATGGAACATCCTAAGAAACATTCCGCCACATGGAACGTCCTAAGAAACATTCCGCCACATGGAACTTCCTAAGAAACATTCCACCACATGGAACGTCCTAAGAAACATTCCGCCACATGGAACGTCCTAATTAAACATTCCGCCACATGGAACGTCCTAAGAAACATTCCGCTACATGGAACTTCCTAAAAAACATTCCGCCACATGGAACATCCTAAGAAACATTCCGCCACATGGAACGCCCTAAGAAACATTCCGCCACATGGAACGTCCTAAGAAACATTCCGCCACATTGAACGTCCTAAGAAACATTCCGCCACATGGTACGTCCTAATAAACATTCCGCCACATGGAACATCCTAAGAAACATTCCGCCACATGGAACTTCCTAAGAAACATTCCGCCACATGGAACGTCCTAAGAAACATTCCGCCACATGGAACGTCCTAAGAAACATTCCGTTTCATGGAACGTCCTATAAAACATTCCGCCAAATGGAACATCCTAAAAAACATTCCGCCACATGGAACGTCCTAAGACACATTCCGCCACATGGAACATCCAAAGAAACATTCCGCCAAATGGAACGTCCTAAGAAACATTCCACCACATGGAACGTCCTAAGAAACATTCCGCCACATGGAACTTCCTAAGAAACATTCCGCCACATGGAACGTCCTAAGAAACATTCCGCCACATGGAACGTCCTAAGAAACATTCCGCCACATGGAACTTCCTAAAAAAACATTCAGCCACATGGAACGTCCTAAGAAACGTTCCGCCACATGGAACTTCCTAAGAAACATTCCGCCACATGGAACGTCCTAAGAAACATTCCGCCACATGGAACGTCCTAAGAAACATTCCGCCACATGGAACGTCCTAAGAAACATTCCGCCACATGGAACGTCCTAAGAAACATTCCGCCACATGGAACGTCCTAAGAAACATTCCGCCACATGGAACGTCCTAAGAAACATTCCGCCACATGGAACTTCCTAAGAAACATTCCGCCACATGGAACGTCCTAAGAAACATTCCGCCACATGGAACGTCCTAAGAAACATTCCGCCACATGGAACGTCCTAAGAAACATTCCGCCACATGGAACGTCCTAAGAAACATTCCGCCACATGGAACGTCCTAAGAAACATTCCGCCACATGGAATGTCCTAATAAACATTCCGTTTCATGGAACGTCCTATAAAACATTCCGCCAAATGGAACTTCCTAAAAAACATTCCGCCACATGGAACTTCCTAAGAAACATACCGCCACATGGAACGTCCTAATAAACATTCCGCCAAATGGAACATCCTAAAAAACATTCCGCCACATGGAACATCCTAAGAAACATTCCGCCACATGGAACGTCCTAAGAAACATTCCGCCACATGGCTTTTCCTAAGAAACATTCCGCCACATGGAACATCCTAAGAAACATTTCATCACATGGAACGTCCTAAGAAACATTCCGTTACATGGAACGTCCTAAGAAACATTCCGCCACATGGAACGTCCTAAGAAACATTCCGCCACATGGAACTTCCTAAGAAACATTCCGCCACATGGAACGTCCTAAGAAAAGACATTCCGCCACATATAACATCCTAAGAAACATTCCGCCACATGGAACTTCCTAAGAAACATTCCGCCACATGGAACGTCCTAAGAAACATTCCGCCACATGGAACGTCCTAAGAAACATTCCGCCACATGGAACGTCCTAAGAAACATTCCGCCACATGGAACGTCCTAAGTAACATTCCGCCACATGGAACGTCCTAAGTAACATTCCGCCACATGGAACGTCCTAAGAAACATTCCGCCACATGGAACGTCCTAAGAAACATTCCGCCACATGGAACATCCTAAAAAACATTCCGCCACATGGAACGTCCTAAGAAACATTCCGCCACATGGAACGTCCTAAGAAACATTCCGCCACATGGAACGTCCTAAGAAACATTCCGCCACATGGAACGTCCTAAGAAACATTCTGCCACATGGAACGTCCTAATAAACATTCCGTTTCATGGAACGTCCTATAAAACATTCCGCCAAATGGAACATCCTAAAAAACATTCCGCCACATGGAACATCCTAAGAAACATTCCGCCACATGGAACGTCCTAAGAAACATTCCGCCACATGGAACGTCCTAAGAAACATTCCGCCACATGGAACGTCCTAAGAAACATTCCGCCACATGGAACGTCCTAAGAAACATTCCGCCACATGGAACGTCCTAAGAAACATTCCGCCACATGGAACGTCCTAAGAAACATTCCGCCACATGGAACTTCCTAAGAAACATTCCGCCACATGGAACGTCCTAAGAAACATTCCGCCACATGGAACGCCCTAAGAAACATTCCGCCACATGGAACGTCCTAAGAAACATTCCGCCACATGGAACGTCCTAATAAACATTCCGCCACATGGAACTTCCTAAGAAACATTCCGCCACATGGAACTTCCTAAGAAACATTCCGCCACATGGAACGTCCTAAGAAACATTCCGCCAAATAGAACATCCTAAAAAACATTCCGCCACATGGAACATCCTAAAAAACATTCCGCCACATGGAACGTCCTAAGAAACATTCCGCCACATGGAACGTCCTAATAAACATTCCGCCACATGGAACGTCCTAAGAAACATTCCGCCACATGGAACTTCCTAAGAAACATTCCGCCACATGGAACGTCCTAAGAAACATTCCGCCACATGGAACGTCCTAAGTAACATTCCGCCACATGGAACGTCCTAAGAAACATTCCGCCACATGGAACTTCCTAAAAAACATTCCGCCACATGGAACGTCCTAAGAAACATTCCGCCACATGGAACGTCCTAAGAAACATTCCGCCACATGGAACGTCCTAAGAAACATTCCGCCACATGGAACGTCCTAAGAAACATTCCGCCACATGGAACGTCCTAATAAACATTCCGCCACATGGAACATCCTAATAAACATTCCGCCACATGGAACATCCTAAGAAACATTCCGCCACATGGAACTTCCTAAGAAACATTCCGCCACATGGAACGTCCTAAGAAACATTCGGTTTCATGGAACGTCCTAAGAAACATTCCGTTTCATGGAACGTCCTATAAAACATTCCGCCAAATGGAACATCCTAAAAAACATTCCGCCACATGGAACGTCCTAGGAAACATTCCGCCACATGGAACGTCCTAAGAAACATTCCGCCACATGGAACGTCCTAAGAAACATTCCGCCACATGGAACGTCCTAAGAAACATTCCGCCACATGGAACTTCCTAAGAAACATTCCGCCACATGGAACGTCCTAAGAAACATTCCGCCACATGGAACGTCCTAAGAAACATTCCGCCACATGGAACTTCCTAAGTAACATTCCGCCACATGGAACGTCCTAAGAAACATTCCGCCACATGGAACGTCCTAAGAAACATTCCGCCACATGGAACGTCCTAAAAAACATTCCGCCACATGGAACGTCCTAAGAAACATTCCGCCACATGGAACGTCCTAAGAAACATTCCGCCACATGGAACGTCCTAAGAAACATTCCGCCACATGGAACGTCCTAAGAAACATTCCGCCACATGGAACGTCCTAAGAAACATTCCGCCACATGGAACTTCCTAAGAAACATTCCGCCACATGGAACGTCCTAAGAAACATTCCGCCACATGGAACGTCCTAAGAAACATTCCGCCACATGGAACTTCCTAAGAAACATTCCGCCACATGGAACGTCCTAAGAAACATTCCGCCACATGGAACGTCCTAAGAAACATTCCGCCACATGGAACGTCCTAATAAACATTCCGTTTCATGGAACGTCCTATAAAACATTCCGCCAAATGGAACTTCCTAAAAAACATTCCGCCACATGGAACTTCCTAAAAAACATACCGCCACATGGAACGTCCTAAGAAACATTCCGCCAAATGGAACATCCTAAAAAACATTCCGCCACATGGAACATCCTAAGAAACATTCCGCCACATGGAACGTCCTAAGAAACATTCCGCCACATGGAATTTCCTAAGAAACATTCCGCCACATGGAACATCCTAAGAAACATTCATCCACATGGAACGTCCTAAGAAACATTCCGTTACATGGAACGTCCTAAGAAACATTCCGCCACATGGAACGTCCTAAGAAACATTCCGCCACATGGAACTTCCTAAGAAACCTTCCGCCACATGGAACTTCCTAAGAAACATTCCGCCACATGGAACGTCCTAAGAAACATTCCGCCACATGGAACGTCCTAAGAAACAGTCCGTTTCATGGAACGTCCTATAAAACATTCCGCCAAATGGAACATCCTAAAAACATTCCGCCACATGGAACGTCCTAAGACACATTCCGCCACATGGAACGTCCTAAGAAACATTCCGCCACATGGAACGTCCTAAGAAACATTCCGCCACATGGAACGTCCTAAGAAACATTCCGCCACATGGAACGTCCTAAGAAACATTCCGCCACATGGAACATCCTAAGAAACATTCCGCCACATGGAACTTCCTAAGAAACATTCCGCCACATGGAACGTCCTAAGAAACATGCCGCCACATGGAACTTCCTAAGAAACATTCCGCCACATGGAACGTCCTAAGAAACATTCCGCCACATGGAACGTCCTAAGAAACATTCCGCCACATGGAACGTCCTAAGAAACATTCCGCCACATGGAACGTCCTAAGAAACATTCCGCCACATGGAACGTCCTAAAAAACATTCCGTTTCATGGAACGTCCTATAAAACATTCCGCCAAATGGAACATCCTAAAAAACATTCCGCCACATGGAACGTCCTAAGACACATTCCGCCACATGGAACATCCAAAGAAACATTCCGCCACATGGAACGTCCTAAGAAACATTCCACCACATGGAACATCCTAAGAAACATTTTGTCACATGGAACGTCCTAAGAAACATTCCGCCACATGGAACGTCCTAAGAAACATTCCGCCACATGGAACGTCCTAAGAAACATTCCGCCACATGGAACTTCCTAAGAAACATTCCGCCACATGGAACGTCCTAAGAAACATTCCGCCACATGGAACATCCTAAGAAACATTCCGCCACATGGAACTTCCTAAGAAACATTCTGCCACATGGAACGTCCTAAGAAACATTCCGCCACATGGAACGTCCTAAGTAACATTCCGCCACATGGAACGTCCTAAGAAACATTCCGCCACATGGAACGTCCTAAGAAACATTCCGCCACATGGAACGTCCTAAGAAACATTCCGCCACATGGAACGTCCTAATAAACATTCTGCCACATGGAACGTCCTAATAAACATTCCGCCACATGGAACATCCTAAGAAACATTCCGACACATGGAACTTCCTAAGAAACATTCCGCCACATGGAACGTCCTAAGAAACATTCCGCCACATGGAACGTCCTAATAAACATTCCGTTTCATGGAACGTCCTATAAAACATTCCGCCAAATGGAACATCCTAAAAAACATTCCGCCACATGGAACGTCCTAAGAAACATTCCGCCAAATGGAACATCCTCAGAAACATTCCGCCACATAGAACGTCCTAAGAAACATTCCGCCACATGGAACGTCCTAAGAAACATTCCGCCTCATGGAACGTCCTAAGAAACATTCCGCCACATGGAACGTCCTAAGAAACATTCAGCTAAATGGAACATCCTTAAAAACATTCCACCACATAGAACGTCCTAAGAAACATTCCGCCACAAGGAACGTCCTAAGAAACATTCCGACACATGGAACGTCCTAAGAAACATTCCGCCACATGGAACTTCCTAAGAAACATTCCGCCACATGGAATTTCCCAAGAAACATTCCGCCACATGGAATGTCCTAATAAACATTCCGTTTCATGGAACGTCCTAAGAAACATTCCGCCAAATGGAACGTCCTAAGAAACATTCCGCCACATGAAATGTCCTAAGAAACATTCCACCACATGGAACGTCCTAAGAAACATTCCGCCACATGGAACGTCCTAAGAAACATTCCGCCACATGGAATTTCTTAAGAAACATTCCGCCACATGGTATGTCCTAAGAAACATTCCGTTTAATGGAACATCCTAAGAAACATTCCGCCACATGGAACGTCCTAAGAAACATTCCACCATATGGAGCGTCCTAAGAAACATTCCGCCACATGGAACGTCCTAAGTATCCTTATGCCACATGGAATGTCCTAAGAAACATTCCGCCACATGGAACGTCCTAAGAAACATTCCGCCACATGGAATGTCCTAAGAAACATTCCGCCACATGGAATGGTCTAACAAAGATTCCGCTACATGGAATGTCCTAAGTATCCTTCCGCCACATGGAATGTCCTAAGAAACATTCCGCCACATGGAACGTCCTAAGAAACATTCCGCCTCATGGAACGTCCTAAGAAACATTCCGCCACATGGAACGTCCTAAGAAACATTCCGCCACATGGAACGTCCTAAGAAACATTCAGCTAAATGGAACATCCTTAAAAACATTCCACCACATAGAACGTCCTAAGAAACATTCCGCCACAAGGAACGTCCTAAGAAACATTCCGACACATGGAACGTCCTAAGAAACATTCCGCCACATGGAACTTCCTAAGAAACATTCCGCCACATGGAATTTCCCAAGAAACATTCCGCCACATGGAATGTCCTAATAAACATTCCGTTTCATGGAACGTCCTAAGAAACATTCCGCCAAATGGAACGTCCTAAGAAACATTCCGCCACATGAAATGTCCTAAGAAACATTCCACCACATGGAACGTCCTAAGAAACATTCCGTCACATGGAACGTCCTAAGAAACATTCCTCCACATGGAAAGTCCTAAGAAACATTCCGCCACATGGAACGTCCTAAGAAACATTCCGCCACATGGAATGGTCTAACAAAGATTCCGCTACATGGAATGTCCTAAGTATCCGAACAACCAATGATAGCGGAGAAAGCACATACGGGGCACACACAGGCCTACCATCTGCAGCACATTCATACACTATATCTGCTGCGGGCAGTAGCCCTATGTGTGCCACGGGCGGCATCCCTGTAGCTACCAAACGCAGCACCACATACAGACACCCCTGACATACAGCCACTGCTGGCACACAGACAAGCATGAAGCTCAACATATCATATCACATTACAAAATTACCTGTCCTGGACCCCTCACTGATGGTAATGGCACAGTACACTTACGCGACTATGCAGTGGCGCACACAAGTTCAGGATATATCCAATCACAGTAGGAGGCAGGCAACAGTCTGGTGACGGGCTGGGCGGCTGGCCAATAGAATTTTGTTTTACATAATGCACAGGCGAATAGAAAACACTGGCCGGCCACCTTTCTTTCTTGGCGGGCCAAAAAAAATGGCTCTGCCGGCTAGATTTGGCCCGCGGGTCAGAGTTTAACTTGTCTGATGTAGAGGATAAATAGACAGGTCCCATTGAAGAGGTCATTCCACAGGGAACTGTTATTGTCTTATACTGGTGCTGTCTATCTAATTGTGTCACCTGTTGCTGAAATGCTGTACAGATCACTTTACAGCAGCCTCCTCTTATCACCCCAGATAGAACAGACATTTTTGAGTCCCTCCAAACAACCACATATATTTGGCAATGGATTGAAAGTAATCACTAGTAGACTACTTTCAGTCCATTGAGGTCAGTGAGTCTGGCGCTGGTATGCTGTGGTACCAACTGGAGTATTGTGAAAGGTAACACCAATGTATAGATGACAGAAGTACAGAAAATAGCTGCTGCTTAACTCGGCCCCCCTCTTGTGTGGAATGAGCCCACGGTGCATGCTCACAAATTTGTCCCATACAAAGAATAGGGTCTGGAGAGGTTCATTGTGTCTATGTCCATGAGGCTGGTGGTAAAGTATGTCGCTAAATGCTTTTAAGAGCAAAAATGCTGTTAATAGCTTAACCTGCCACTCACAGGGCTCTCCTAAGACTCCACCGACAGATGATGTCTGTGGAGACAGGGGTCGGGTATGATGGAAATCTGTTATGTCAGTATGTCAGTTAAAGGGGTACTTCGTATATATATATATATATATATATATATATATATATATATATATGTTTTTTTGCAAAAACATTGCTACAACAGAGCAGGGGATCATGAACTGCAGGGCTTAGACAGTCCTGAAGTTCCCAACATGAATGTTGGTGGCAACAGAGGGGCCCGTGTCACCCCTTACTGCTGCCGCTCAACAGAAGTGGTTAAACAAAAGAAGTATACATTTATATTAATAAAGTTGTATTGCTAAGCAACGTTGTAGGAAAAAAAACTATGAAAAAACTCTCTGGAGTACCCCTTTAACTGACATTCTGGCATTCCAGATTTAAAACCTGTATAGTAGGTCAATTTTTAAAAAGGTTTGTAAAAATGTATTGATAAAAAAATGCTAGAAGTGCTGCACGGTCTAAAGCAAATGAACCAATTTGCTACCTAATAGTTTTCCTTCACATCACCCGGTCAGCGCTGGCGCAGTCCATTTTTCAGATCACCTTATTCCCACTATCTGATTCCCACCATTGGCCTTTTCTATGCACTAAAGGTGAGCCCGGCGCCACCGGTACACCGATATCCCTTCCATGACACACCTTCTTCAGAATCAAGTCTGGCTGTGTCACTGGGGGGGGGGGGGGGGATATCAGCGTACTTGGGGGGGCCGGGCCCACCTCCAGTGCATAAAACAGCTTGATTTGCATGTCACAAAACCATCTCTGTTATGAACATACCTGCTGATGCCTCCACTGCTCTCTCAGCACACCAGCTGGAAAGGGGGGAGGCGTCTGGACTGTCTGACAGGCATGCTGTTCAGCCTGTCAGAGTACAGAAACGCCGGTCCAATCAGAGCTGATGCTCCCTCCTTACTCCCTCCCTGCTCTGATTTAAACAGGTGGAGGCTTCCATGCCTCGCCCGTGATCAAGTCTTTTGGCTGGCTCGTGCGTTTATTGTGTGCTCCTTTCTGTGTTTGACCTCTTCATCTATATTGTGGACTTGCCTTTTGGATTCTGATTTGGATTTGACGTGACCTCCTGGTTCTGACTCGGCTTGTTTGGTTTGTTCTTTGTTTCCCTGGACTGCTTTCTCTGTTTGACTTCTGGCTTGGACTTGTGGTACTTCTGGATTGTGATTCTGTGTATGACGTGACTTCCTGGTTTGACCTGGCTTGTTGGTATTTGGTTTATCTTTCTCCTTTGTCTAGCCTTAACGGTTAGGTCTGCTGGGACTTGTAGTTCTCCTGTTTTTGTTGTTGCCCTTGCTTCCTCCAGACTTGTACTGTTTCATCTCCCCTCCTGCACTTAGCCAATGTAGGGACCGCCGCCCAGTTGGGGACTGCTGTTTAGGGCAGGTCGTCCAAGCAGGTAGGGATAGGGGTCTGGGTTCAGAATAGGGCTTACTCTTCCCTGCCCCGGACGTGACAATCTCAGATAGGGGGAAGAGGACAGTGATGTGAACAACAGGCTGCGCCACTGGGATCTCCTTGCCAACCAGGTGATGTAAAAAAAAAATAGGTGGTGGATTGGTACATTCTCTTTAAGGAGATAGGCTGAACTCAAAGTATGTGACATAATATATGAATATTAAGCAAGATTACTTGCGGAAACTTACAGTCATCATAAGTCGTGTGGTCTGCAGGAAATAGGTTGCTAAATTAAGTTCCCGCAATTCATAACTAAATAATTTTGTATTACTCATCAGAATACAAGTCCCTTCTGTAACCAGAGTCATAGGCTGGATGTAATAAATGTTAGGCAATGATATGTGTGGTGTATACTGCAAGCATGGTTGGAAAAAAAATATTTTCTCCAGACTGCATTTATCTATTTTGAGAAGTGGGATAGGCAACCTGAGAAATTGTATTTTTGCTGTGTTATATGGTTCAATGAGTTTATTTGTATAGTGTTCAGTAACAGGAAAAGGGTGTAAAAACGTTCAGCTTTTGTACTGACATAATAACAAAAACTGCCATGTATGTAAATGACCTGTTACCTATCATCCCACTTGTGCCACAGAGGCAGCCATGTCAGGTCCAGGCCCGCTTCTGCCATGAGGCGGAATGAGCCTTCCGCCTCAGGCGGCAGATTTTGCGGTCCGGCAGGGGGCGGCATTATGTCCCCCCTGCTGTCATTTTTGTTAAGTATCACTTAACAAAAATGACAGCGGCCGCTCACCTGTCCCGTCGCCTGCGCTCTCCACATCCCGTCAGGTCCCGCGATGTCACCCTGCAGCTGTCACGGACCTCCAGGCTGTGGTGAGTGCCCGGGGTCGGTGGGGGACGCGCTGGGGTAATCTGGTCGCACGGGGCCGCCCTGCGCGACCCGATCACCCCACTCACTCACCACAGCCTGGAGGTCCGTGACAGCTGCAGGGTGACATCGCGGGACCTGACGGGATGTGGACACAGCGGAGAGCGCGGGCCGGCTGCGGCGTGGGACAGGTGAGCGGCTGGCTGCGGGGGGGGGGGTTGCGGGGGGGATGCCGGCCATCACTCGGGGCGGCCGCCTGAGGTTAGCCTCAGGCGGCAGAAACCCCAGAATCGGCCCTGGGTGCACCTACACCACACACACCTGTTCTACACCCCTCAGCTACCTAGCTGAGTTGTGCAGAACCCGGCAACACTGTTTTTTTTACTGTATGATCGCCGTAATGTACTGGCCGGCCCATCACGGCGATCGTAGGGGTGGCACCGGCGCCATCTTTGGTGGGGACACTAATGGCGATTGGTGCTATCTCGGACAGCACCAATCGCCATTGCTTTCCGGGTCACCGGGTCACCGATGACCCGGAAAGCTGTTTTCAGCTGCTATATGCTGATCTGTTGATCAGCCTATAGCAGCGATCGTCGGCACAGCAGGCCATCTTTCCCGACCGCTATGTGTGAACACACAGCGATCGGGAAACATCGGGCGTAAGTATACGCCCGTTTGCGTTAAAGCCCACCCTGCGGGCGTGTATACTTGCGCCCGATGTCATTAAGGGGTTGCAATAGTCCAGGCGATTTTAAGAAACTTTGTAATTGGGTTTATTAGCCAAATATGCCATTATCTGCATTTAAAAAGCCTTTTCCCAGGTCCCCCCCTCCCTCCTCTTTTCCATCCACTGCAAAAAATCAGGAAATTGTGACTTGTTGCATCAGACGTACCCAGTCTGTTCTAGGGAGAGGGGAGGGGGAGGAGGGAGTTAGCGACAGCAGAAAGCAGATAACAGAGGATTACAGGCACAGAGCTGGGTGACAGCTGTAATCAGAGTTCAGAGAGGTCAGTGCTGACTGTCAGAGGAGATAAAGGGTGAGGTATTTGTAGATTAACTCTTTGTTGTCCTGTTTTGGTCTTTTATTTAGCTCTCTCCATAGGAGAACAATGAGGACTGCTTTTTCATGATAAAAATGCATTTTTCGGCTAATAAACCCAATTACAAAGTTTCTTAAAATCGCCTGGACTAATGATTTCTGCAAAAAAAATTTCACGACAGTGACACTTTAAACAAGTAGTTCTAAGTTTCTTTAGGGAGCCTATTACTTGGTTCCACTACCATACAGGCAGAACCGCACAAATATTGCTGAACGGTTCCTTTTTAAATCATGATAACTAAAAATAATAATAATAAATGTAAAGTGCAGACATGCGTTATATCACATCTACTGCTGATTTAGATTTTGAAAGTTATAACGACAGTGACATTTTTCTGTGTATTTCAGTAACATGCGTTTTGTATGATGCATTGTACATTGTAATGTTTTGTAATTTTGTTGTATATGATTTTTTTTTTTTTAGTCAATGGGGAAATTAAGTGGTGAATGTTTCTACATGCTGTGTGGAAAATCTTTTTTTTTTTTCAGTAAATGTCACTGTCATTTGATGAATCACTATCGTCTTGACTTCTCGTCACGCTTGTTTCTTTACTTTCCTGAAGGTTCTTTTTTTTTTTTTTTTAACTTTGAACGTGACTGATGAACCATGTTGCTGACTGGTTGATGGATGCTGTTTGTCTCTGTAGTCTTGAGTGAGAGAATTTTGTAGTAAACTTGTAGCAGTGCTTTGCAGCAATGTTTGTGCCAATGTAGCCACATGAGCTGGTACTGATTAATAAATATACACTACCGTTCAAAAGTTTGGGGTCACTCAAACAATTTTGTGTTTTCCATAAAAATTAATACTTATTCACCACCATACTGAACGTTGTGAAACTAATAGAAAATAGAGTCAAGACATTGACAAGGTCAGAAATAATGATTTGTATTTGAAATAACATTGTTTTTACATCAAACTTTGCTTTCGTCAAAGAATCCTCCTTTTGCAGCAATTAAAGCATTGCACACCTTTGGCATTCCAGCTATTAATCTGTTGAGGTAAGCTGGAGAAATTGCACCCCACGCTTCTAGAAGCAGCTCCCACAAGTTGGATGGTTGGATGGGCACTTCTGGCGTACCATACGGTCAAGCTGCTCCCACAACAGCTCAATGGGGTTCAGATCTGGTGAATGCGCTGGCCACTCCATTACCGATAGAATACCAGCTGCCTGCTTCTGCTGTAAATAGTTCTTGCACAATTTGGAGGTATGTTTAGGGTCATTGTCCTGTTGTAGAATGAAATTGGCTCCAATCAAGCGCTGTCCACTGGGTATGGCATGGCGTTGCAAAATTGAGTGATAGCCTTCCTTATTCAGAATCCCTTTTACCCTGTACAAATCTCCCACCTTACCAGCACCAAAGCAACCCCAGACCATCACATTACCTCCACCATGCTTAACAGATGGCGTCAGGCATTCTTCCAGCATCTTTTCATTTGTTCTGCGTCTCACAAACGTTCTTCTTTGTGATCCAAACACCTCAAACTTGGATTCATCCGTCCACAACACTTTTTTCCAGTCTTCCTCTGTCCAATAGCACTTCAATAAGTCGATAAAGATGAGGCACTCACCCTTCTTGTCTTCTTAAAAGCAGATAAAGTTTTATTTTACATAACTGCAGGTACAGACACAGACATGTGGACGGGCGACAGCCTGTTTCGCGTGCGTTACTCCGCGCTTCCTCTCGGCCCTGAGAACGTTCTTCTTTGTGATCCAAACACCTCAAACTTGGATTCATCCATCCATAACACTTTTTTCCAGTCTTCCTCTGTCCAATAGCACTTTAATAAGTCGATAAAGATGAGGCACTCACCCTTCTTGTCTTCTTAAAAGCAGATGAAGTTTGAAGCAGATGAGGGCCGAGAGGAAGCGTGGAGTAACGCACGCGAAACAGGCTGTCGCCGTCCACATGTCTGTGTCTGTACCTGCAGTTATGTAAAATAAAACTTCATCTGCTTTTAAGAAGACAAGAAGGGTGAGTGCCTCATCTTTATCGACTTATTAAAGTGCTATTGGACAGAGGAAGACTGGAAAAAAGTGTTATGGACGGATGAATCCAAGTTTGAGGTGCTTGGATCACAAAGAAGAACGTTCTCAGGGCCGAGAGGAAGCGCGGAGTGACGCACGCGAAACAGGCTGTCGCCCGTCCACATGTCTGTGTCTGTACCTGCAGTTATGTAAAATAAAACTTCATCTGCTTTTAAGAAGACAAGAAGGGTGAGTGCCTCATCTTTATCGACTTATTGAAGTGCTATTCATATGGACTCTTATGGATGATTGAGCACCACCCATAGTCACGTAAGGTCTTTTTGGAGAAGTGTTCACATGGTCCGGTTCACCTGCGGTAGTGCCGAGATATTTTTTTTGTGGTGACTTTCTCTGTCCAATGGCTGTGTTCTTTTGCCCATCTTAATCTTTTTCTTTTATTGGCCAGTCTCAGATATGGCTTTTCCTTTTCCACTTTGCCCTGAAGCCCCAAATCCCGCAGCCGCCTCTTCACTGTAGATGTTGACACTGGTGTTTTGCGGGTACTATTTAATGGAGATGCCAGTTGGGGACCTGTGAGGCCTCTGTTTCTCAAACTAGAGACTCTAATGTGCTTATCTTCTTGCTTAGTTGTGCAACACAGCCTCCCACTTCTTTTTCTACTCTGGTTAGAGCCTGTTTGTGCTGTCCTCTGAAGGGAGTAGTACACACTGTTGTAGGAAATCTTCAATTTCTTAGCAATTTCTAGCATGGAATAGCCTTCATTTCTAAGAACAAGAATAGACTGTCAAGTTTCAGATGAAAGTTCTCTTTTTCTGGCCATTTTGAGCGTTTAATTGACTCTACAAATGTGATGCTCCAGAAACTCAATCTGCTCAAAGGAAGGTCAGTTTTGTAGCTTCTGTAACGAGCTAGACTGTTTTCAGATGTGTGAACATGATTGCACAAGGGTTTTCTAATCATCAATTAGCCTTCTGAGCCAATGAGCAAACACATTGTACCATTAGAACACTGGAGTGATAGTTGCTGGAAATGGGCCTCTATACACCTATGTAGATATTGCACCAAAAACCAGACATTTGCAGCTAGAATAGTCATTTACCACATTAGCAATGTATAGAGTGTATTTGTTTAAAGTTAGGACTAGTTTAAAGTTATCTTCATTGAAAAGTACAGTGCTTTTCCTTCAAAAATAAGGGCATTTCAATGTGACCCCAAACTGTTGAACGGTAGTGTATATAGTTGGTGTTTCCATATCGACAGAAATGGAGAACAAAGTACACCTTGGTAGCATCTCTTAACACTGAACACCTCAATTTTGCAGAAGCTGTAGTAATTTACTCAGACACATAAAATGGATGAAGAAAGAAGACGACCGCATTGTGTCAGAAAAACCCACAAAGTGTCAGGTCTGGTAGTATGAGTCCCAGGTTGAACAACTGGGTTGAGCAGAAATCAAAGGAGTTTGTCGGCTTAGGCACTTTGCTCCACTGTGGATCAATCCTGGATATGTGGATTGTTGATATGCCAACCAAAAGTATCCTCTCTCTCCAAACTCCAACTAAGGCCCCATTCACACGTCCGTGTCAGTTTTTACAGTCAGGAAATCCTGATCAGGATGCCTCAAATGTCATCAGGATTTCCTGACAGTAATCCGTTTTTACCTTCAGGAAACCATCAGGAAAAGCCTTCAGGATTTCCTGATCAGAAGAAAAAAATAGGTCATGATGGGAGATGTATTTCTGCAAACTGGATGGTCACAGGCTGAAGAAGTACAACTCCCATCATGCCCTGCTGACATGGCATGATGGGAATTGTACTTCTGCAGCCTCTGGCCACCCAGGTTGCAGAGCACGATGGGAGTTGTAATTCTGCAACCTGGATGACAACAGGCTACAGAAGTACAACTCCCATCATGACCTGTCAGACGGGCATGAAGGGAGTTGTACTTCTGCAACCTGGGTGCCCACAGACTGCAGAAGTACAACTCCGATCATGACCTGTCAGCAGGGCATAATGGGAGTTTAAGTTCTAGGGGGGCGATCTCACCTGTCCTGGTTCCTGGTCTTCTGATCACTTTTGGCCGGGCAGATGGTGCAGTCCGGTGGCGGCAGCAATGTACATCAGGAAAGTGCCTGTGATTCCGGCGCCCCCATAGACTTCTATGGGGGCGTCCAGGAAAGAATTCCGGACAAAAATAGGACATGTTTTTTTCCGGAACGGACACCCTTCTGGAAAAATCCGGAAGGGTGTCCGTGACTAATTAAAGTCTATGCATCCAGAAATCCGTCCGGATTTCCTGATAGGAAATCCGGATGTTTTTTCCGGACATGTGAAGGGGGCCTAACAGAAGACCCTACCACTAGGAACTAAGGGAGTTAAACAAGAGTGACCGGGACTAACCTCCTATTGGTGGGGAAAGTGCTAAAAGAGAGTGGTGTGAGTGTGGGATAGGTAGAGAAGTGTGAGGCACCCAAGGCAGTGATTGTTTTTAACTGTGTTTTATGTTATCCAGCGTTAACCCTTTAGACCTTCACCTATGCAGTAAGAATAGGGGAGAGTGAGACACCAAGTGGTGACAGTGCAGAAAGGCACTTATCATCCCAGAGTGTAACACCTGACAGAGATACCCAGAGATACCTAAGACATAGTGTCAGGAATCGGGTGATACAGACACGACAAGACAGTGGGCCCTAGGTCTGAACCCACCCACTGTCACCTGCCTGCTTGCCTCAATCGACCCTAGGCGGTCGCGGACAACCACGAAGACGTTCCCTACGCTGCGTAAGTGAACACACAAAACAATACGGACAGACAGACACAATAGAGAGTAAAGGAACAATCCGGGTCAAACCACACAAGCAACAAAGTACAGAATCAGATATACAAGGAATAGTCGAAAGTCAGGCAGAGGTCAAAACACGAGTAAGTCAAGCAAAAGGAATTAGGACAGGGATTCACAGGAATAGGACTGGGGGAGCTGGGACTAGAACTAATCTAATAGCCAGCGAAGTTCTGCTGGTTAGGGCTGAACTAAATACTAGTGGCAGGAGGCCTGGGCCAGAGCTGATTGGCCCGGCCTCCTGATGAAACTAGCACAGCAGCTGCAGCACTACAGGCAGAGCGGCTGAGTCAGCCACTCACCCTGAGCGCAATGCAGCTCAGCTGTGTGTCGGCCGGCAGCCAGTCACGTGACCCCACGGCGTCCCCGGTTGCTAGGGACGCCGTCGGGTCTCCGTGACGTCACTCGGCTCCGGCCGGCGGAGGCGGAGCGACGGCGCTGCGCTCCAGCCGGGACAGACGTCGCTGGAGCGCGGTCAGGTAAGTTGCTGACATTATCCCCCCCCTTCAGGAGGGGCCTCAGGACCCTTATTACATGGACCAGGTTTAGACGGGTTCCGAGTATGGTATCGTCGGACTAGATGAGGGGCATGCATGTCCCTGGTTGTCACCCAGGTACGCTCTTCTGGTCCGTAGCCCCTCCAGTGGACCAAATATTGTAATGAACCTTGAACCCAGCGGGAGTCCAGAATTCTCTCCACCTCATACTCCAATTCCCCCTGAATAACAATCGGAGCAGGGGGAGGTGATGGAGAGACAGGTGGAATATATTTTTTCAACAATGCTTTGTGAAATACAGAATGGATTTTCAACGCCGTAGGAAGTTTGAGTTTGAACGTAACAGGATTTATAACTTCTGTAATAGTGTATGGCCCAATATATTTGGGCGCCAGCTTCCCTGACTGTACCCTCAATTTAAGATTCTTAGTAGCTAGCCAGACCTTATCACCTACTGTATATTGGTGGCCAGATATGCGTCTTTTGTTAGCAAATTTTTTGTAAGCGTTTTGGGCTTGGGCCCAAACTGTGCACAGTTTAGAGAATATGGCTTCAGCTGAAGGATTTAGAGAGTCGGCGGAGTGAACCGAGTAGTATCTGGGGTTAAACCCATAATTGCAGAAGAACGGCGACATTTTAATGGAACGTTGTTCGTGATTATTAATCGCAAATTCAGCGAGAGAAATGAAGTCGCGCCACTTGTTCTGGGTATCAGATACAAAACACCTTAAGAACTGTTCTAATGACTGGTTGACCCTCTCTGTCTGCCCATTAGTCTGGGGATGGAACGCAGAAGAGAAGGACAATGAGATACCTAGTTTACCACAGAACTCTCTCCAGAAACCAGCAACAAACTGGACACCTCTATCCGAGCTAATGTCCTCCGGAACCCCATGCAATCGTAGGATATGGTTAATGAACAAAGTAGCTAGTAGGCGAGCATTGGGGAGTTTGCGCAGCGGAATAAGGTGGCACATTTTAGAAAAGCGATCCACCACCACCTAAATGACCGTCTTCCCCTTAGATACAGGTAAATCAGTAATAAAATCCATACACAAGTGCGTCCAAGGTCTCGTAGGGGCCGGCAGGGGATGAAGAAGTCCCTCCGGTGGCCTACGAGGAACCTTGGACCGAGCACAGATTTCGCAGGCCTCAACAAATGCCTTGACATCTCGGGCCCAGGATGGCCACCAGAAGTGGCGAGAGAGCAAATATTTAGTGCCCGCGATACCCGGATGACCAGCCAAAACAGAGCTATGAGTTTCATCCAACACACGGAGGCGAAGGTTCGGCGGCACAAACAGGAGAGACTCGGGAGTGTTAGGTGGGGCCACATCTTGGGACTCTGCGATAAGGGTCACCAGATCTGGTTGTAACACTGTTGACACCACCACACCGGGTTTTAAGATCGTATCGACCTGACTCTCTGGGATATCTTCCGGGCTAAAGCTGCGGGAGAGAGCATCAGCCCTGACATTACGAGAACCAGGTCGGTAAGTGATCTCAAAGTAAAATCTAGTAAAAAATAGAGCCCATCTGGCCTGACGTGGAGAGAGACGCTTAGCTGTATCGAGGTAGACCAAGTTTTTGTGGTCCGTCAGTACAGTAACCTTATGTTTAGCGCCTTCTAAAAAATGCCGCCACTCATCAAAGGCCATCTTGATGGCCAACAGCTCTCTATTGCCAATATCATAGTTGCGCTCAGCTGGAGAAAATTTTCTCGAGAAGAATGCAACAGGTCGGAGATTGGTCAGGGTACTTGACCCTTGAGACAATACCGCTCCAACCCCCACCTCGGATGCGTCCACCTCTACCACAAATGGACGCTCAAAATCTGGGTGAACCAGTACTGGAGCTCTTGAAAAACACCGTCTAAGAGTATCAAATGCCCTCATGGCTTCGGGAGACCAATGTACCAGATCCGCCCCCTTTCTAGTCAGGTCAGTGAGGGGTTTAGCAATGAGGGAGAACCCCTTAATAAATTTTCTGTAGTAGTTGGCAAAGCCCAGGAACCTTTGAAGGGCTTTGAGATTGTTAGGTCTTTCCCATTTTTTCGATGGCCGCTACTTTAATAGGATCCATACTAAAGGAGTTGGGGGTAATGTTGTAACCTAAAAAGGAAATCTCTTGGATACCAAAATGACACTTCGATAATTTGGCGCATAGACTGTGTTGTCTCAAAAGCTCCATCACTGTACGTACGTGTTTAACATGCAAATCCCAATCAGGAGAAAAGATTAAAATATCATCCAGGGGGGGCGTGTCTAGCCATGCTGGGAGCCGGACGCCTGTAAGAGGAGCTCCGCTCAGGACCGCGGCTTTTGAGGGGAAAACACCCGGTTCTTATGGGGCTGAAGAAGAACAGGAGGTCCGGCAAAGCTCCTACACCACCCAGACCACAGGGGACCCCGATATTCAACTATTTCGCCCCACTGTCGGGTCTCCCGGAGGAGAGAGGAGACCAGCGCTGCCCGCCGGCGCCATCTTCCCTTCCACTGCCGCAGCGTGTCACGCGGCGAACCCGACAGGCGTCAGCACAGTCAGTGGAGCAGGCCTGTGGAGGAGGTGCGGGGATCCCAGTGCAGCGAGGTGACCGCCGTTACACTTACCGGGACCAGCGGTCGGACGGAGGTGAGGAGGCGCCACTTGCTGCAGAAGAGGAGTGCCGCCCGGTGTCCGGAGCGTATCCGGGAGAGGCCGCGGGAGTCGGAGCAGAGGTGCGGGACGGACTCGGGGACCCGGTATCCCCTTCCCCCGGCAGTGGTAGGGACTGCCCGAAGCGGAGAGCGCTGCGGAGGGGTGAGGAGTGTGTGGGGGAGCCGGAGGGAGGCGCCATCTTGGTGTGTGGTGACACGTGTGTGTGGCCTGCTGCAGCTCCACAAGCAGGCACTCTGAGGCAGTACGGTGATTCTGGGCCTGCCTCTGGTGACCCTCCACATCTGATATTGGGGGATAATATAGTGCCGGCAGCTAATCTCCCTCGGGATCACTCGGGCTCCTGCTCCCGGTCACCCACGCAATTGCTTGCGGCTAAGACAGTGCCGCCATCCCCATCACCACATATGGCCACAAGGCCTGATATATCCTCTTTGTTTTCTACACCTGCGCTATCACCCCTGCTTTACTCACAACCTGACTGTGCCCCTACTATGTCGCATGCTGTAACGTCTTCTGCTGCTCCTCCACCCGGGGGGCCCCTGCCTCAGGCTGCTGCGGCCACCATCTTGCAGGGTCACCCGGAGCTGCAGGCTCTCCTTGCCTTTCTCCCAACTAAGGCAGATCTGGAGCTGTTGTCCTCTGATCTCAAAGCCGCATGGCGGCAGGACTTAGGGGTGGTGCAAACTGATATTGCTTCCCTGCAATCTAAGGTGCTGGACTTGGAGGCATTTAAAACTTCTATGCAACAGACGATGTCGCAAGTACAAGACACCCTTTCCTCCCATACGCTGCAACAGCAGAACCTGTCATCTCACCTAGATGATCTAGAAAATAGGAATAGGAGGAACAATATTAGAATCCGGGGCCTACCGGAGGCGACACGCACGCCTGACCTCATTCCTACTTTGATGGATATCTTCAATTCTTTGCTTGGAAGGCCTCCTCAATCTCATATCGAAATAGATCGAGCCCACCGGGCCCTGCGCCCACAAAGCCCAGACCCGACTAAACCAAGAGATGTGATCTGCAGGGTGCATTATTATGCTATTAAAGAGAGCATCATGCTGAAGGCTAGGTCCATGCCAGAGATTGACTTTGATGGTGCGAAATTGAAGTTGTTCCCGGATCTGTCCAGGCGGACCCTGCGGCTTCGTGCCTCTCTGAAGCCACTGTTGGGAATGCTGCAAGCTAGAAACATCCCCTACCGCTGGGGGTTTCCTTTTGCCCTCATTGTCATCCAGGCGGGTAAGACTGTGACTCTCCGACATGCCCCCGACTTGCCTGCCTTCCTGCGAGCATTGGACTTACCTGGGATCGAATTGCCAGATTGGGAGGCCATACTGAGCGACCCCTATGCAGTGCCTGCTGCTGCTGGTGGCCCCTCGGGAAGCCGATCCCGTATGTCTCCAAGACAGCAACGACCTCGACGACGTCCTAGACAGGACTCCAGATCTGACTCTGAGCTCTGAGCTGTCACCCGCAGGGCTGGGTGAAATTATTTCTAGGCATTCGGCCTAGCTTCCTAAGGCCTGTCTCTGGTCACATTTGCTGTGTTTATCACTATGCCTTTATATAATTACAGTTTAATATTGTTTCCTAGTTTTCCCCTCCATATTCTGTTTTAGAAGATTGCTAAGATAGAAGGTCCGATTAGCGGATCCCCCTACTGTTGGTCCTATTACTGTTCATATGTTACCTTACCCCCCAATAGGTAATGGTTGTTTGTTCACCATTGGTTTCTTGCAATCATGGATTGCGCTATTAGTTAGGTTGCCGCCTCTATCATGGCGTGGCTGTTTTTGTTTCTCTTTATCTCTCTTTATTTTTGATTTTTATCTTTTCCTTGCTCTACTTACTCTTCTTGCCAGTGTGGTCTTTCCTGTACTTACGGACGCCCTCCTCTTGTGCGTGAGGTACTGTGATGGCGTCACTTAAAGTATCGTCCCTGAACGTTCAGGGATTTAATAAGCCCGAGAAGAGATCCCAAATCCTGTACACCATGCACAAGCTGAGGACTCAGATAGTGTGCCTACAAGAAACTCATTTTTTGAAAGACAAAATTCCTAATTTTCGTAATAGATACTATCCCACTTGGTATCATAGCAGTAATGCCATAGCGAAAACAAAGGGGGTTGCGATCCTATTCCACAAGTCCCTGCGATGTCAGGTGTTGGACACGTGTGTTGACGCGGAAGCTCGGTATCTATTTGTTCGTTGTACTATCAGGGGTCAGCTGTTTACTGTGGCCACAGTATACCTCCCCAACCAGGGTCAACACACGTGTCTAGCTAAAATCATTGACGAACTCACGATTTTCGCCCAAGGCCATATCATTCTCTGTGGCGACTTTAATGTCGCATTAAATCCTCTGTTAGATACCTCCTCAGGGCGCTCCTCTCTGTCCTATAATAAATTGCACAAAATTCGCAGGGCCCTTCATTCTATGCAGTTATCTGATGCTTGGCGTCTCCTGCACCCGGGGGATCGTGATTATTCATTTTACTCGCATGTGCATAATGTATATAGTCGCTTAGATTATGTGTTCACCAGTCATCACATCCTCCCACGTGTCGTGTCAGCGTCTATTGGGAATATAGTGTATTCGGACCATGCTCCGGTTCACTGTGTCCTGGCCTTTCCCGCTGATGCTCCCCGTGCTTTTACTTGGCGGCTTAATGAGTCGTTATTGCATGATGTTGCCTGCCTGGCAGAGCTTAAATCCTCTGTACACCACTTTAACGCTGACCACGCTGCTGACGCATGTACCCCTCAAACACAGTGGGATGCGTTGAAGTGTGTGCTGAGGGGAATTTTAATCAAACATGGGGCAAGGCTGAAAAGGGATGCAGCATCTAAGCTGAAAAGGCTCCTCACTGAGTTACATGATTTGGAGCTCAGGCATAAAAATTCCCTGGACGAGGACACACACCGGGCTCTTGTGAGGACGAGACAAGATATACGAACCCTGCTAGACCGCAAACAGAACAGATTCCGGCAAGTCTGCTCCAGTATGTTTTATGAGTGGGGTAATAAGTCTGGGCGGATGCTGGCGAGAGCCCTGCGTGATAAGAGGGCGGCTATGCATATTGCCTCTGTGAAGCGCTCCAATGGGGAAATAACGCATGTGACGTCTGATATCTTGGCCGCATTTAGGGATTATTATATGGGTTTATATTCTCTCCCTAAGTCTCCGACCGCCACAGCGGACTCTGTGGATATGTTTCTTCGGCAGACTGCGCTCCCGCGCCTGCCCTCTGAGGTCTTAGAGGACCTGGAGAGTCCTTTTACAATGGAGGAGCTGAACGCTGCAATCAGTGCCCTGCCGACTGGGAAGAGTCCGGGCCCTGATGGGTACACGGCAAAATTTTATAAAACCCTCCAGACGGAATTATCCCCCAAATTGCTTGAGGTCTTTAACGCAATCTCGGTAGATTCTCCCCTCCCTTCCACGTTCCATTTAGCATATATTACTGTAATTCCCAAGGAGGGAAAGGATCCTAATCTGTGCCCTAGCTATCGTCCGATCTCTCTGCTTAACACGGACGCCAAGTTGTTTGCAAAGCTTATAGCGCTGAGGTTGGCGCCGCATCTGGGAGCCCTAGTCCATCCCGATCAGGTTGGGTTTGTCCCCTTGCGGGAGGCCAGGGATAACACCCTGAAGACATTCTCAATTATTAATCATGTTCAGACCCATAACATCCCGGCAGTTTTGCTATCTTTAGATGCTGAAAAAGCTTTTGATCGGGTGGACTGGGGCTTCTTGCGTGGGGTCCTATCTGGTGTTGGTCTTGGCCCTTCTATGCTTTCGCGTATAATGGCCTTGTATGCTTGTCCTAGGGCACAGGTTAGGATCAATGGCTCTCTTTCTGACCCTTTCTGTATTAACAATGGTACCCGACAGGGGTGCCCTTTGTCCCCACTAATATACATCTTAGTGATGGAGCATCTCATGCAAGCTATAAGGGCCAACGGGGATATTAAAGGGGTTCGCATTGGCTCCCACCACCTTAAATGCTCGGCATTTGCCGATGACTTGCTCCTGTATCTCACGGAGCCGTCTTCCTCTATTCCCGCTCTGATGGGCGCTTTGCGGCGTTTCAGTGACCTCAGTAACTATAAGATCAATCTGACCAAAAGTGTGGCCCTTAATCTAAATGTCCATAGACGTGACTTACAAGCCATACAGGCCACTTTTCCCTTCTCCTGGACGGATAAGGCTTTTAGGTACCTGGGAGTCCATATACCCGCGGCCTTATCTCGGACGTTCTCGCTCAATTTTACACCCCTGTTGGAGCGTTTCAAGGGTGACCTTACTAAGTGGGACAGGAAGGAATTTTCGTGGATTGGGCGGATAAACATACTCAAAATGAACCTGCTTCCCCGTTTGCTTTATCTGTTTCAGACAATCCCTGCCGCCATCCCTAGGAAATTCTTTGCTGACCTCA